>NW_003852437.1:2353551-2358590 GCF_000181295.1 Otolemur garnettii | reverse complement strand
AGCGGCGCCACAGCAGCCGCGGCGAGCGGCGGCGGCCTCGGAGGAAGAGGGGTCGCCGCCCGGTGTTCTTGTGACCGTCGCTTTCTCGTCGTCGCAGCATTTCCTGTTCGGATTATCTTCGGCTCCTCCACCCCCGCCCCGTTGCCACCTTCCCCTCAAGCTCCCACTCCTCTGTGTCCTTGGTGGAAGCTGCCCTCGGCTCCGGTTCGTCTCCCCCTTCTGGGGACCCTCTTGTGCCTCGGCTCCCGGGCTGCGGGGGAGCCCCGCCGAGACCATGAGGAAATTCAACATCAGGAAGGTGCTGGACGGCCTGACCGCCGGCTCGTCCTCGGCCTCGCAGCAGCAGCAGCAGCAGCAGCACCCGACTGGGAGCCGGGAGCCCGAGATCCAGGAAACGCTCCAGTCTGAGCACTTCCAGCTCTGCAAGGTGAACGGAGCGCGCAGCCCCTAGACGCCGTCACAGAAAAATTGGGGTCGTTTTAAGGGGCAGCTCGGGCTTTACTGGGGAGTGTAAGGGAAGAGAACGCCAGTGATAATCATAGCTGTAAAGAAAGGGCTCCCTCCTCCAGCAGACGTTTCTTGGAGATTATCATCTTACTCTTTTTCTTAGATTTCACTCTCTCCCCATTTCACATGCAGCAATCGCTTCAAGGTTGCTTCAGATGTATTATCTGACCTTTAATTCGTATTATGACACGGCGAGCAATAATCTGGAAGCCTTTTATACTCAAGCATATTAATATAATGTACCAAGTTTGAAGTTTCCTTTGGAAACAGTGTCTAATGAAGATTGTTTATCAAAAAGCCAAACCTGTTCTACCAGATCTTTGCTCATCATTTTCCCCTTAAAATGTGGGATGAGCGGTTTACAGTCTCAAGTCTCAGGGTTCTTTTATCATTGTGTTGGGTTAAAAAGTTAGTATTGAGATTTTTGCCTATTAATGACACAGTAATTGCCATAGTGTTCTGTAATTCAGAAAGAATGATGCAGCGAATTAGTTCACCAGCTGCTCATTGAGAAATACAAACTCGTCCTGGTATTAATACATACTTTCCTTACAGATAGTCAAGCGTTTGTATGTCAGAGTTTCTTAAAAGTGTACGCAATATATGTTTTTGTCCCAGTGCTCTAAAATGATCATGGCTTCAGTAGTAAATTGCAAAACTATATGTTGGTCGTCATTTTCATTCTCTTATAAGTGAAAAATTTTGGGATAGAGGTGTTTTGATAATTGCTTTACTGAATCCTTGACTGAAGTAATTATATGACAACTTTTTTCTTAAAAGTTCTGGCATTTAGCATACCAATAAAGTAATGATGAAGTGTTACTCTCCCAAGTAAAGCATGAATTGCATTTTTAAATGGATTTTCGGAATTTTGGACCACTGAAAAGTTTAGTCATTTGCTGTCAGATGTAATAGTGTAGAATACGGATAAGAAATTTTCTTTTGTGGAATACCAGTATTATGGAAAAAGAGAGATTAAAATGTGTCACGTGGATAGATTTGGGGTTTTTTTTGTTGTTGTTCAGGTTCTACGTCAATAAATTTGTTAATATAGATTTCACTTTTTTAAAAAAGCAGTAAGTGTACCTATATGTGTTTTGCATCAGTAACAGTTGGTTCTAAATTCTAATGGCTGTATTGACTTCTTTCTTTTCAAATTTCACTTGCTGCCTTGTCACTTGCCCATCCCTAGACCGTTCGCCATGGATTTCCCTATCAGCCCTCAGCCTTGGCCTTTGATCCTGTACAGAAGATCCTAGCGGTGGGAACTCAGACTGGTGCTTTAAGGCTGTATCCTTTAATTTTGTCTTTTATAACTTTTATAACTTTAACTTTGTTCTCTCCAGTTACCCTATGTTGCTGATAAGTTTGAAAGACATTTTTATTTTCCCATTTAATTACAATGAAATGGTGTGATCTGGTATATATTGAGGGAAATGATGTGGTATTGGCTTTTCCTCATAATCATACATATATTCAGGTTCTATATTGCTGTGATGTTTCCTCAGTTTAGTTTAAATACCTAAACACGTATCCAAATAGAGGTCTAACGTTTTGCTATAATGACTACTTTCTTTGCAAGGAGATACAAGTTCCTAAGTGAAGAGAGATACCTGCTTGTACTAGACTAGTGGTCTGTTGAGTGGGGTATGTGATGAGAAGGTTTAAAGAGCATGTACATTTAAATTATTATGCACAGTAAATTTTGAGCTTATGACCTATTTATTATTTAATGAATTAGAGGTTGGATTTTAATTTGAATTTGGTTGTTTCTGGCATGTCCATCTAGAAAAATAATTGGCAGAAGAGAAATGTAGCAAATTCATTGGCTATAAATGGGTTTGAAGGTTAATATTTCTAGATGTTTTAGAGCATTTTCTTGAAGAAATGAATAGGGATTAATGTACTTTCTTGATAATTTTCCCTTCGGTAGTCTATATTTGTAAAGTATTTGTAAAAACTGCTGGGTTTGCTGTACATTACAGTATTAATATGGAAAGAATTCCTTTTCCTGGATAGGCATGAACTATAGTATAAGCATTTTTTCAATAGTTAAAAAGATTTTCGGAAATCATTTTTTTAGTCTGAACAATGGAGACTACTCAACTTTCTCTTTTTAACTTGAAATAAAAGTTGTGTTTGCTTTTACTGTGGCATTTAATCACACTTAACCAAAATAGTTTTATTTTTAAACTTAAGATTTTGAAAAGAAAATTCTTTGTTTATCCATCTATAGGATATTTGCCTCCTGCATATTCCTAAGGTAATGTGTTGGTAATATATAGAAAAAAAAAATCACTGGGTGATCTCAATAGACATTACTGTTTTCAAAAAAAAAAAAAAAAGTTGTTGGGGAGAAGCTCTAGCCTTTTACATTTTAGGTTTATCTGGCTCCTGAGGAGGAAGGAAACCTGTATTTGAATTAAACATGTGTTAGACTTTTTTTTTGCCTTTTAAAATCTTTATATCTAAAAAGAGTTCTGTGTGGTATCAGGATCCGCCTCAAGGTTCATCTTGATTTTGTGTGTTCTCTTCAAAACGCTAATACAAATTTTCTAATGGACTAGTGAACTGTGTTAACTAAGTGGAGTCTGCAAAACAGCTTAAGTCCTAGTAGTGCAGTCATACCTATTTAAAAGGTAAAGTTTGACCAGGCTAGATCTGAATCCATTCATTTTCTGAGCCAGTATGTCTAAACTCTTCTTGCCCCAATAGCTAGACAGTTAAGGTTACAACATTTTTTTGGCCTCAGTTGTTTAGATGTTTGTGTTCCTGAACTCAGTCATAACCCTTGTAGTTTAGGCTTCCAATTTTAGTCTTATGAAGATGGAAATGAAGTTATTTTGTCAGTGTGGGCGCTGAGTATTCAGAACTCTTGTGTGGTGATAAGACTAGCGCATTGTTGGATCTAGATGGACTCTTTGGAACAGAAAGCAGGTTCCCCGCCCCCACCCCCTGCTCCAGACAAGAATTTCCTATCTGGACTAGAAGAAAAAAGTAAAATTGGATTGACTCAGTTTGTCTTTGATTATTTTGCTTTTCTTTTAAAAGCATTCAGTTTTTACTATTTCCCCGGTGTGGTCACAACAGTCTCTTGGTATATAACTTTTATTTCTTTTAAACAGCCAATCTGGCCTTTTATAATTTAATTATAAATGAGTACCACCAGCAAAGCTGGTTTTATAAAACCAAATATTTTTCTTAGACAACACCTTTAAACCCTAATACATTTGCATTACTAACAAGTTGACCCAAAAGATGTAGTTAAAATGTTAGGCCTAATGCTAATTGCCAATTAAGATCAAGGGTCAAGTGGGCAAAATTATTACCTGTGTATGACTTATAGTGTACTTTTTTACAATTGAAATATTATGTGAATGGCAGTGAAAGTATAATTATAGTTTACAATTATAAAATTTTTTAAGAAACCCCTTACTATATGTTTAAAATGAAATCTGGAGAACTACCAAATTTCTTTCTACTTCCCTTTTTATGAGCTTTGTGTGAACTTTCCAGAGTGATAAATTGGCTTGCCTACCAGTAATACTACCTAGTCATTCCTTCTGTTAGGTTTAAGTAGCAGATGAGCTTTATTTATTATCGCTCTGATTTATAGAGAATGACTAAGACCTTTTTATTTTTATCTCATTTTCCACACATAGGGTTTAAGATACACATTTCTCTGTTATTTTTGAAGGTAGACACCTAAATTTATAGATTCTAATTCTAAAGTTCCATGTTGGTTTAGCATGCAGTTTTGTTACAAGTATAGAATATTGGACCTTGCTCTTTTGTATTTTTTCCTATTGTAGTTGGCTTTTGGGGTATCATTTTCTTTATTTTCTTACAACCCCTTGTAATCTGTAATACATTTGTCATAAAAGACATCTTAACAGCAGAAATAAACTCCTAGATAAAAACTTTTCATTTAGCTTTAGAGCAAAATGTTTCATAGATATTTTCAGAAGTAGGTTCCAGCTATTAGCATTCCAAATGCATATCTATTTTGATATTATTATGAAATATCTTTCTAAATGTTGGAGGATTGTACCAAATTTATTTATCTACCTTGAGTTAAAACCAAAAGAACTAGATAAAGTTGTATCTGATACCTAATGTTGGTAGACAAAAGTTAGTTAAAATCAAAATCCTTAAATAATACCTAACCAATAAAGAAGCAAAATAAATTTAATGAATTTACTGCATTAATGTATAGGAAATGATCGATATAATTGTAAATATGCTTAATGCTCAACCTTCTTAATTCCTGGAGAGAATATGTGCTTGGAGTAACAAGTTACATAGAAGTGATATGATTGAATTATCTTCATTTCTTTTTGCTAGTAGAAATATGTACAATTTGATTCTTAAGAGTAATATAGAGATCAGAACTACTTGAGGTGAAACAATCCATTATCTATTCTCATGTGGATAAGAACACTTGATCTTAGCTAAAAGGCTGAGAAGCGATACCCATAGAATAAGTAAAAGGCTTCTGACTGAATAATGAAGGTATTTTTTTTTTTTTTTTT
>NW_003852437.1:2340578-2353485 GCF_000181295.1 Otolemur garnettii | reverse complement strand
CAAGCGAGTCTCCTGCCTCAGCCTCCCAAGTAGCTGGGACCACAGGCGCCCGCCACAACGCCTGGCTATTTTTTGGTTGTAGCCGTCATTGTTGTTTGGCGGGTCCAGGCTGGGGATTCGAACCTGCCACCTTAGGTGTATGTGGCTGGCGCTTAGCCGGTTGAGCTATAGGTGCCGAGCCTGAAGGTATTTTTAATAACATTGCTGTTGTCTTTATCTCGACTTCTGATTTACTAGTATAATTTGAAATTGCTTCATACTCTAAGGTAATTATGCATTACCCTGATCTTACTTTTAAAAAGATTTTTTGTAATCCCAGTGAGTTATTTTATATATTATATGAATATTTTATAGACTAAGTAGATAAATGGAATTTCAAATTTGAGGTTGTTCAAAGTAATTTTCATATTATTATCCAAGAACCTCATTTATTGTCTTCTTGGTCTTTTTAAAACACAGTCTAATAGGCAACCTATTTTGATAAGGCATGGACTTTCTTTTAAATTGAAGTGTAGTGTTGCTGGATACAAGCTTACAAAATGATTTCTTTACCTTGGAGTTAATTTAACAAGCCCTTCTCAAGTGCAGACAACATTAGATGATAAATTGTGGCCTGAATTCTGGTTCTTGTCTTTCCACTGAAGAATTAATTATGTGTCCTTTAGAATGTTTCTTACTATGAAAATAAAGGTGCTGTATTAGATGATTTCTTCAACAAACAGTTCTGTGATTTCAAGTAGGTAGTTGTTTAAAAAATTTCTAGTCCTAAAAACAAAAATTTCTAGTCCTAGCAATAGGACTGAAACTAGATAAATGTATTTGAAATTAGAGAATTATTTAGGGCTCTGTAGAAGCAAGGTCAAATTACACGTGAATTCATTGTATTTGATGAACATTTATACATGTTGGGAGATAACGATTCTGAATGGCAGGGAAAAAGGAGAGAGAAAATTATTTTAGGTAAGAAAAAAAACGGTATGGGGAAAAGTATAGATAAAGGAATTAACTTGGTAGTTTGGAGGAAAACTGAAGAGACTGGTTGGAATAATTGTGTTGGGAAAGAAATAAGGAGCCAGTTGGTTAAGGGCTTTGAATGTTAAGCTGGGGTATCTTCATGTTATTCTGTTAGGAATTGGAGTTATGTAAGAAGGTGCTAACAGGAATAAAGTGTGATTTGTAGCGTGATTAATGGGGCAGCGCTGTCATAGATGGAAAGAAGAGTGAACTTCACAGATAGCTCTCAATCCATATAGGTGGTAAAGTGGACCTGAAACAGGGGTGGCAAAATGGGAACTGGGGGACTTGATGACTTGTTTACGTAAAATCCGAGGTAACAACTATAGATGGTAAAGTTTTACAAATAGAGCCCCGAGGCCCTGACGAGAGAGAAATGGAAAACTTGGGGAAGAGGTGGCAGAGAAATGTTGAGTTTGAAATTGTGTCAAACTCCACATTTACTTTTACTGCCATTTTGAGAAGGGAGCCTAGACCTCTTGCTTCAGCATGAGAATTTGATTCATTTTTATGTTCGATTTCCTTTCTGGCTGGGTATTGGTGATTTTCTGAATTTTGCTATTGGGTTTCTATTTAAAGTCATTATTAACCCTTGGCTTTGTTCATTTATTCTCTGTCAGTGATTCTCAGTAGTGGTAGCATTTGGGGCAGGATAATTCTGTGGGTTTTTCTGCCACGTTGGAGGATATTTAGTATTCCTGGCTCCCCATCTACTACCTGCCAGTGTTGCCTTCCCTATCTCTGTGGCAGCCCAAACGCTCCCACACACTTCCAGGTGCTCCGGGTTGAACACCACTGCACTTACCCTTATTTTTTCACTAGTTAAGTGGGTATGGCAACCCTACCTAGCTCATGAAGTTATTGTTGGGTTTGAATATAATGATATGTGTATATGTAGCATCAAGACCACATTGGGATGTTTTGGTAATGTTGAACATATGATTATTATTATTAATATGAGAGTGTTTCTGGGGCTTTAATTTTCAGCTTCTTTATTCATTTATTTCACTAAATACTTAACTGAGAGACAACTAGGTGCCAGGCCCTATATAGGAAGGCCTTTGTTTCATTTATTTTTGTAGCCGATGCAGTCTTTGAAGAAAAGATGTTGAAAAGCATTATTTTTCTCTTTGGGTTTGTCTTTAAAATGGCCATATTCTTCTCAACCACAAGTTTATAGAATTGCTATTTAAACATAATGAGATAATACACACGTAAGTGAGACTGTCTCACAAATACCAAGCACTAAATAAATGATTTTGTAATAACTTGGTGGACTGTGCTTGTAAGATAGCATGAGAATTTTTTTTGGTGGTTGTTTGCACATGAGAATGTTTTGACATGCTGCTTACTAATTTTATTTTACAAAACCTAATTGTACTACCTTAAAAAAGATTTGGAGATTGTTTTTGTTTAAGATAGTTAAGAGGGAAATAATTAGTGTAGCTAGAATTTTGCCAAATTTTTATCTGCTCTTCCCCCTCCATCCTTTTTGTTCTTAGTCATTTCTCTCTCTCCACCCTTTGTAGAGGAGTTATGGTCATTGGGGTTCTAGCTGTATAGAAGAAATAAGGACCTGGAAATGCTTTTACGTTTCAACTCTTAGTGCTTCATTAAGAGGATCTTCCCTTAAAGGAAAGCGGTACTGTGTCAGCTGTAGGTGTGATTCTCGGCATGGAGCACTGCAGCAGCAGGAAGAGGCACCTTTGCTTCAGAAAGAGCCAGAAACAGGATCTGCAGGGAAGCAGTTTAATTTGCAGTGGATTTGTGGAGGGAAAGAAAATGTGATAGAAACTGTGCGGAATTGAAAAGCATCTATAAACTCCTTAGTATTAAGAGTATCCACCTGTGCTTTGTAAGCCTTTCTGCTTGACGTGAGATGGGTTCTTATTTCTGTTTGAAATTCTCTGTTTACCTTTGCTTCTTAGGATAGTAATTTGTGTGAAATTATAATTTGACTTTGCCATCAAAAAAGTAAATGAATTTTGGCTAAATTACTGTTATTGTTAGAAGGCTTGTGTTCTAATTTTCAGACTCATCTTGTATAAGTGAATTAAAATCTCTGTGTTTCCATTTCCTTTCCTGTAAAATCAGGAAATTTGTACGTGTGATTTCCAAGAGTCCTGCCAGCGTTAGAAGCTTAGCATTTCTCTTTCTGTGGAGGATTTGGGAAGTCTGCAGACTGTGTCTTTTGCGTGATTTTCTGATCGACTATTCCAAGTACCTGTTAAGGAGGAAGCAACAGTAGACTCCATCCTGTGTGGCTTCCTTTGCTTTGTATCCATTGGCTGCAGTTGGTGCACAAGAGTAAAGCTTTGTTTACAAAACAGTTTGGGAATAAACTAACACAAATGTTTTTCCTTGAAACAGCAACTCACCTTGAATACTAACATGATGGTTTGCATCATTTTCATTGTATAACAGTTAAGGTCTCACTACAGCGTAGGAAATTTGGGCTATTTTTAATACCATTAACAAAGTTTACCTTCCTTTCTTGGGGGTTAATGGTCAGGATATAAAATTGAAATGAATTTACTTAAGAAATATGACTGAATTCTTAATCACATGATCTTAATAAATTTTATGTAAGAGATTTAATATGGAGACTATCTTCCTTGAATTGCTGGTATCTAATTTGAGTGCTAACTTTGAAATTTATATAGTAACTTGGAATAGTAGTAACTGGGAGGACACATGTAAATAACTGGGCTGTAGGATTGAGCGTCACTAAGAAGCTTTGGTCATTAGCTATATTAGTGTGGCTTTCACTTTATAAATTAGAAGAGACACATTTTTTTACAGGAAGAAAACTAATGATCACAGTGCCACTATTGATTTGTTTTGCAGTGTTTAAATGAGAATTTCCTGACCTGATTTGCCAGATTAGCATCCTCAGAAGATACTCTTAGTATTTTGGGATTGTAGATTAAAGAAATAGTTTATTTGGTTCCTCGGTTTAACAATATAGTAGGATGAGAAGAAGAAAAGGGCATTTCATTATATACTGCCTTTTGATTGAATGCTTTTTTTATTTCAGGTTAATATGAGGGTACAAACAATTAGGTTATGTGGTGTGCATTTGTTAGGTAAAGTCCAACTTGGTCACCCCAGAGGTGTGCCTTATGCCCTTGCATTGTGCCTATTAGATGAGGGCATACCAGTCTTCCTCCCTCCTCCCCTCTCCCCCTTAAATTCCTTTTTTATTTTTTATTTTGTTGGCCAGGGCTGGGTTTGAACCCGCCACCTCCAGCATATAGGGCCGCACCCTACCCTTTTGAACCACAGGCGCCGCCCCTTGAATTTCTTTTATTAAGGTAGATTTAAAAAAGAATCTAGTACTACAGAATTTCTTGGGAAGCAAAACAAAGTGTCTGTTGACTTGGCTTTTATGAAATAAACCAAGAATTCATAAGACTATAATCATAAAAGATTGCCAAAAGATAGTTGATACATCTCTCTTTCCGTAGTCACATGCAACATAAATTGATCTAAGGAGAAGAAATGGTACTTTGCTGTTAAATTACCCAGACTTCTTCTTGTAAAGACATTCAGGCTTCTATATAATTATTTTGTACTTTAATTTGAATATGTTTGTAATTTTTATTTGTAGCAATAAAAGCCTATTGAGTGATATTCTATACATTTGTATCATTAATTTTTAATATTTTTGAAGAGTTTAAATTTGTAGCAGTTATTTCCTTCCAGATTTAGCAATTGCAATTGCTTTAGTTCCTCATTTTCCTCATATTTCATGTTACAGAAATTTTGGACACTATCTTTACCATGTAACTTTTTTCTTTGTTCTTTAGCTATGGGTAGTTATTTAAACTGAGGGGAAGAGATAGAGGAGAGAAATATTGACACAGTTTGCTGTTTACTACTCAGTTTCCACATGGGCCCTGTGTCCAGTGATTCCTTCAGTCTAGAATATTCTTTTGTCTGTTCAAATAGTTCTTACGCATAAAGCTCAGTGTCTTTGTTTTTGTAATATACTTTTGGTTTGATTCTGTCCTCATTTATAACCCATTTAGCCATCTTTTTCTCAGTTCATTATCTGAAAACTGAATTTCTCTATTACCGTTCTTTACAAGTACTATCATGTAGCTATTAAATGTTTAAACATAGCCATTTGGGATATTATAGCTATAATATTGAGTGGCTTTTTTTTTTTTTTTTGATAGACTTTCATTCTGTGGCATAGTCATAGCTCAATGAAACCTTGAACTACTGGGCTGAGGTAATCCTCCTGCTTCAGCTTCCCATGTAGCTGGAACTACAGGTGCATGCAAACATGCCTGCCTAGTTGTTTTTTGTTTTTTTTTTTTTTTGTTGGTGAGTCATTGAGAGTACCCAGAAAAGATTTTGTTGTTTCAGTTGGTCTCAAATTCCTAGCTTCAGAGTATACTCCCACTGGAATTCTCAAAGTGCTGGGATTGCAGGTGTGAACTACTATTCCTGGCCTGCACTTTTTTAAAAAAATAAATTATGAGTAATGTTAGAGCATGTTAGAAGATTCAGTGCAATCCAGAGTAATGCAAATCAGCAAAATTAGGCAGTATCCTCTGCTTTATCAAGAGTCCAGAAATGAGACACTAGTCAGTGTATAAATTATAAAATCAGTACAAAGGGAACATACAGATTCCTAATGATCATTCCTAATGATCAACTTTATGTCTCTAATAAGGATTATATATAAGATTAGTATGTGTGTGCACTCACATTTAAAGTAAAAATAAGATCTAATCTTTAGGAGTTGTCAGACGTTTTCTGTAAAAGACTAGATAGTAAATCATTTTCGGTTGTATAGTCTGTGGAAGCTACTCAGCACTGCCTATATATAGCACAAAAGCAACCATATATAAAGGAATGAGTATATGTTTGTTTCAATAAAACTTTATTTACAAATTCAGACAGTGGGCTGGAGTTAGTCCACAGGCCGCAATTACTCTTTTATTTATCAGGCAACCTTGCTTTTAGAGTGTGTATGGAGAGGAATGTTCAGTAAGGAGTTCTTACTGGAATTTTTTGTTTAAATTTCATCAGTTGCATTGGTATACTGGTTGAAATTTAACCTTTTAGGCACAAATAAAGTTATTAAAGAATCTGTAATTCTCAATGATACATAGGAACTATAAATAATTTAACCTAGTTAATATGTAGTTTTCTGATCCTGTGAAAGAAGCATTGTCTCTTTGTTGAATTCTAACTAATATAATAAAATTGCTTAATTATCATCTTTTGTGGATAGTTCAACAATCATTTCTATTATTGGAGAATTCATCTTGAGTCCTCTATTTTCTAATTTTAATTAAAAATGTATTTGTAGACTTAATATTTTTATTAGTGTCTTACAGCTGCATTTAGATATATTTAGAGAGATACTTTAAAGATAAAAGTGAATATAAGCATTTTACTAAAATACTGTGATGTCTTAGATGTGTGCAAACCTTGGTCAAAATAACTGTGGAAGAAAACCACCTGAAAAATGAATAATGTATTAAAAAAAATTGTAAAACTCCAAAGAGAAAAATTCAGGTGTGTCGTTCATTACCTTCTTTAGAATCAGATACCTTGCACCTGGAAAAAGATGTATATGGTTTTTAAGTGGAAACTGAAATAATATTCCTTTTTTGTAAAATTTTTGTAATTGCCCACTCATTACATTAATTTCTGGTAGCAGTAAATATAGATATTATTCAGCACATGTGTCTAATTTCTACTCAATTCCATTTCTGCAATGTATTAATCCTTTTGGAAGTTTATATGTATGGCAGATAATTGAAATGGTAGCATGCTGAGCACATTTCTTTCTTTCTTTCTTTTTTTTTTTTTGAGCTATGATTTTAACATGAACACTAATCTGGAAAGTTTTTAAATAAAGCTGATTATTTCTGTTTTATATTGATCTTCATTTGAAAAATAAGGTTTGCTTTATACATGGTGATATTGCAAAATATATGTTGAGTCTTAGAAATTATATGGTAGTTATTCTTTAAAAGTAGGTCATGTTTAATTGAAGATATATTTCTAGTAGTTTTTGGTCCTGTTTCCCATTCAAATAAGTGCAGTATAGAGTTTTTCAAGCTTTTCCTACTGAGGTTGTGTGTTGAAGAGTGATTAATCCTACCCTTTCTTGAAAGTACATAATCTTTTCTTGTAATAACCATACCTCTGCTTTTTCAGAGCAGTACTCTGCCGAAGGTACCATACATCTAGTGGCATCAGCTATTGCAGTACTTTCTGCTAAATTGCTTTCCTTTTGTAGATTTGCTTTTTTCTTTTGAAAAGGAGAAAAGTGTTGAAATGGATTTTTCCATCTGTTTAGTCTTTGTATTATATTTTTCATAATGTGTTGTGTTTTTCTTTTAAAATTCACTTTGCTGTACTTGAGAAAGGAACTTAACCATTAGGCATCTGAGAATAGATGGTAGGATAAAAAATCACTTTTACTTCTCTCTGAGAATGTATATTCTTGTTCCTTCAACACTGGCCACTCTCATTTATCACTACATTTCTTAGTAGACGTAGCAAGTAGTTCATTTAAAAGTGTATTTATATTGGGTTGTTTGCTCTTTCCTTGTTGATTTGCTTGAGTTCTCTATAGATTCTGGTTATTTGCCCTTTTTCAGATTTGTAATGTGTGAATATCTTCTCCTGTTCTGAAAGTTGTCTATTTGTCATTGTTGTTCTTAGCTGTGGAGAAGCTTTCAAGCTTGATCGGTTTGTGTGTATTTATTTTGTTGTTACTGCAATTTCCGGTGGGGTCTTCTTCATAAAATCCCCAACACATTTATTAAACAGGGATTCTTTTTCCCCATTGTATGCTTTTGTTTGGGTTATTAAGGATCAGATAGAAATCTGAGGCTGGTTTCACCTCTAGGTTCTTTATCCTGTTCCATAGATCTACATCTCTACTTTTATACCAATACCATGTGGTTTTGATTATTATAGACTTGTAGTATAACCTGAAGTCTGGTGACATGGTGCCTCAGGATTTGTTTTTATTTCTTAGAATTGCATTGGCTATTTGCATTTTTTTGGGTTTCATATGAAATGAAGAAAGGAACTTTTTATTTTTTTCGAGTTCTTCAAAGCATGACATTGGACAGTCACAATGATATGGAAACAACCTAAGTGCCCATCAGCCCATGAAGGGATTAATTAACTCTGGTATATGTACACCACAGAATATTATACATCCATAAAGAAATGGAGACTTTACATCTTTTGTATTTACCTGGATGGAGCTGAAGAACATTTTCCTTAGTAAAGTATCTCAAGAATGGAAAAACAAGCATCCAATATACTCTCTACTGATTTGAAACTAGTACATAAATAACTACAAGCTCACACAAGAGGAAAAACGAATAAAATTCAAGAAGAGTGGAGGGAGAAGGGGCTTAATAATCTCCCACCTAATGGTTATAATGTAGGGGGACGTAAGGCATACCTCCTGGGTGAAGAACTCAAATACAACTGGGACTTTCCCTAACAATATAGACAAACAATAAAGGCAAACAATATAACCTAATCACATGCACCCTTATAGAAACCTGAAAAAAATAGTGTATTTATGTATCATAAGCCATTCTAACGGATTGCGTTACAATAATGTAATTCATTGTGACCTCTTCAGAGAGAAATCTAACTCCAAATAGTGAGTTATTATCAGTGAATAATGAGTATTTCCCACCTCTCTAATTTTTTTAGAAGTAATAAAAAAATCTTATTCCAAATAATAGTGGAAGGAGGTAGAGGCCTATTTCAACTCTGTTAATACCGTAATTACGTATTAAGTCTAAATGCTGCAATTACTCTTTTGTTTCAGTGCTTTTATTATCTACACTAAAAGAAAGCAATTGACTTAACTTTTCAAATATTATTGAATATTTATTGTAAAATATTACAGTTGTCTTAAGGAAATTTTAAAGGTTGATATGTTTCATGTTATAGTTTAATGACAGAATATTAGAAGTGTTAGCAGTGAAAATTAAGTATGTCCATTCTTATTGCCATGAGAATGTGGCTATCTTCATTTATTAAAATATTTTTCTTAAGAAGACGTCATTTCATTTTTAGAACAGTTTTAGTTCATGGCAAGAATAATCAGAAGGTACAAGAGATCTCACATATATACCCTGTCCCCTCACATTCACAACTTCCCCCACAAGAGTGGCACATTTGTTAAATCGAATAATCTATATTAATACCTAATTTTCATCCCAAGTCAGTAGTTTTATGTTAGGGTTCATTGTTGGGTCTACATTTTGATATGTGTATAATGGCATATACTTATATCTATTATTGTTAATACATAAAGTAGTTTACTGCTCTAAAAATTGTCTGGGCTCTGCCTATTCATGTCTTCTCCCACTAAACCCTGGTAACCGCTGACCTTCATACTCTCTCCATAATTTTGCCTTTTCCAGAATGTCACGTAGTTGGAATGGTAAAATCATGTATCTTTTCAGATTTGCTTCTTTCACTTAATATGCATTTATTTATGTTTTCTCTGTGTCTTTTCATGGCTTGATAGCTCATTTCTTTTTAGTGCTGAAGAATATTTAATTGTCTGAAGGTAACCACAGTTTGTTTATTCCTTAATTATTTGAAGGACACGTTGGTTGTTACCCAGTTTGGCAATTGCAAATAAAGCTTTTAACACTTTTGTGCAGGTTTTTGCGTAGACATAAGTTTTTAGTTTCTTTGGATAAATAGGAAGGAGCAAATTGGTAAGAATAAGTTTAGTTTTGTAAGACATTTCCAAACTATCTTCCAAAGTAGCTGTACGATTTGTATTCCCACTAGCAAGTAAAGAGAGTTCCTTTTGTTCCACATCTTTCCAGCATTTGTGGTGGTTATTCTAGATTTTAGCCACTGTTGCAGGTGTGTACTTTGTATTTCCCTGATCATGTATGATGTAGAGCATCTTTTCATTTGCTCATGTGCTACCTTTGTATCTCAGGGCAGATGTCATGGTTTTTGGCCCGTTTTTAAATCATGTTGTTTGTATCCTTATTGTTGAATTCTAAGAATTCTTTGTATATTTTGTGTGACAGTCCTTTATCAGATAGGCCTTTTGAAATATTTTCTCCTAGTCTGTAGCTTGCCTTTTCATTCACTCAACAGTGTCTTTGACAAAATAGAAATTTTTAATTTTAATGAAGTTTACTTCATCAATTCTTTCTTTTGTGGATTGTGTCTTTGTTGTCATAGTTAAAAAGCCAACACCCAATCCTAGGTCATTAGATTTTCTCCATGGTATCTTCTAGGAGTTTTATAGTTTTGTATTTTATATTTTGGTATATGATCCATTTTGAGCTAATTTTTGTGAAGGATGTGGATCTATGTTTAAATATTTTTGCACGTGGATTGTTGTTCCAGCACCATTGTTTGAAAAGAATATCCTCCTTTTTCCAAAGATTAGTAGACTGTACTTAGTTGGGTCTATTTCTGTACTCTCTATTCTGTTTCATTGATCTATTGGTCACTTCTTTCACCAATATTGTGTCTTGGTTACTATCGCTTTATGGTAAGTCTTAAAGTTTGGTAGTATCAGTCCTCCTCCTTTGGTCTTCACATTCAATATTGTGTTGGTTTTTCTGGAACTTGTGCCTCTACATATAAATTTTGTCAGTATCCATGAAACAACTTTCTGGGAATTTGATCAGGATTGCAGTAAATCTATAGATCAAGTTGGAAAGAATTGACATCTTATAATACTGAGTTTTCCTCTCCATGAATGTGGGAATACTTCTTTTTTTATTTAGTTCTTCTTCGTTATCATCAGAATTTCATACTTTTCTTCATATAGATCTTGTACCTATTTTGTTAATATCTTGTAAGTAATTTATTAATTTAAGTAATATTATGTTTTTAATTTCAAATTCCACTGGTTCATTTCTGGTATATAAGAATGGAAATAACTTTTCCTTGCAACCTGCCACAGTGCTAGAAACATGTATTAATTTCAGAATTTATTTTTAAACTCCTTCTGACTATCTACATAGATAGTTGTCATCTGTGAAAAGATACTTTTATTCATTTCATCCCAATTTGTAAACCTTTTATTTTCTTTTCTTACTGTGTTAGGTAGAGCTTCCGATACAGTGTTGAAAAGGAGTGATGAGAAGAGACATCCTTGCCTTGTTTCTAATTATAGCGGGAAAGCATCAAGTTTCTCACCATTAATTATGTTAGCTGTAGGTTTTTTAATAGATGTTCTTTAGCAAGTTGAGGATCTTATCCTATATTCTAGTGTATTGACAGCTTAATCATGAATAAATAAAAGTGTTGGTTTGTCAGATACCTTTTCTACAACTATTGGTAGAATCATGTCATTTTTCTTCTTTAGCTTGTTAATGTGATAGATTACATTAATAGATTTTCAAATATTAAACCAGCCTTGCATACCTGGGATAAATCCAATTTGGCTGAGCTGTGTTACTCTTTTTTTTTTCTTTTCATTATTCAGTTCAATTTGGTAAAATTTTGTTGATTTTTTTTTTTGCATCTGTATTCATGAGAGATATTGGTCTTAAATTTTCTTTTCTTGTAATGTCTTTCTCTAGTTTTTGGTGTTGGGTAATGCAGTCCTCATAGGATGAGTTAGTATATATTTCTTCTGCTTCTGTCTTCTGAAAGATTTTAAAAACCTGTTATAATTCCCCAGTAAACCTTTCTGGGCCTGATACTTCGTGGTTTGGAAATTATTAATTGATTGAATTTCTTTAATAGAAACCTTTTTAGATTGTCTTTTTTTTCTGGTGAGAGTTTTGGCAGATTGTATCTTTCAAGGAATTGGTCCATTTCATCTGTGTTTTCAGATTGCTATCAGCTGTTCCTTTATTATCCTCTTAATATCCATCAAGGTTATGATGATGTCACTTTTCATTTCTAATGTTAGTAATTTCTGTTCTCTCTCTTTTTTTCCTGAGCCTGGCTAGACACTTATTGATTTTATTGTTTTTTTTAGAAAGAACCAGCTTTTAATTTTGTTGATTTGGTTTTTTTTTTTTTTGATGTCCTGTTTGTAGTTTCATTGATTTTTGCTCTAATTTTTATTATTTCCTTTCTTCTGCTTGCTTTGGATTTAATTTTCTCTTCATTTTAAAACTTGAAATGATTGATTTTAAAGCTTCCTTCTTTTCTAATATATGGATTCGATGCTATAAATATCCCTTTAAGTACTACTTTCTTTGTTTCCTACACATTTTGATAAATTGATTTCATTTTCATTTCGTTCAAAATATTTTTGAATTTGTCTTGAGATATCCTCTTGGACCCATGTGTATAGTTGTCTTGTTTAATCTCAGTATATTTTGGGATTTTACAGCTATGTTCTTTGTTCTTGATTTTCAATTTATTTCCATTGTGGTCCAAGAGCTGACACTGTATGATTTATGTTCTTTTGAAAATTTTAAAGTATATTTTATGGCCTAGAATGTGGTCTGTCTTGGTTAACGTTTTATATGTTTGAGAAGAATATATATTCTGTTGTTATAAAGTAGGTCTACAGATGTCTGTCATATTGTTGGTAGCTGGTGGTGTTGAGTTCAGCCATGTTGGTACTGATTTTCTGTCTGCTGGATCTGCCCATTTCTGTTAGAGGTTGTCTTGAGTTTCCTACTATAATAGTCGATTTAGCTGTTTCTCCTTGTAGTTTTATTAGCTTTTGTCTAAGAAATTTTGACACTCTTGTTAGGCTCATACATGTTAAGGATTATATTGACTGTTATTATGTAATGCCCCTCTTTAATATCTGTGGTAACTTTCCTTGGTCTGAAATCTGCCTTGTCTAAAATTAATATCTCTGATAACTTTCCTTGGTCTGTAATTTGCTGTGTCTGAAATGAATGTATTAGATACTCTCCTTTTTTTTGATTAATGATAG
>NW_003852437.1:2299309-2340322 GCF_000181295.1 Otolemur garnettii | reverse complement strand
CCGCCACCTTAGGTGTATGTGGCTGGCGCCTTAGCCGGTTGAGCTATAGGCGCCGAGCCCATTTATTTACTTTTAATCTATAGGTGATCGCTGGGTTACAGACATGACAACGTTCCTGAGATTGTCTTTAGATTGGATTTGTATGTGAATTGGATTCCTGATGAACAGTGCATATATAGTTATATTATAATAACAGTACTATAATGGCTCATATGTGGTAAGAATAATATAATGTTATACTGTAGTAATAATGATAATATCCTTATACTGTAATAATTAGTTACAGAAATGACTGTTCTCTTTCTTTTAATTCAGACAAACAGAACCTAAAAATGAACTCTTAAAAAGTTTATTTAGGAGAAATTTCAAAAAAGAATTTTCAAGGTTAATACTTATCTAATGCTGCATTAATGCTATGCTAATAGAAATGTTACGCTTATTTTGATCTTCTAACCAAATCAGTAATAACCTTTCCTTTTCAATAATTAATCCACTGTGCTGCTTGGTAATAATTGATGCTATCATTGGAGCACTGCCTTTTGTATGTTCCATTATTCACACTTTATAATTGTTCCAATACTTCAATGACTGAAGCCTAAAGCTTTTCCAGTGAATGATGGCGTTTGACCTTTCTCTGAATGTTTAATTATTTCTACTTTCATTTACATTGTAGTCACCTTTTCCTTCGCTGCAATTTCACCGGTCTTGCTGTGAACATACGCATTGGAGGCATGTTCATAAGGGTAAACACATGCGTACAACATTGAATGAAAAGTTAAGACAAATGTTGCAGTCATGTGAACAGTGACACTAGCCACTGCCTAAAGATGCTACTCCAACCATGTGTGTTTATTTACATGTGCAAAAGAAATTAATTATAAATTATCATTTTGGGGAGCCTTGGCAGCCAATTTCTAAGTATGGAATGCAGTACGTTGTTAGTAACCCAGGGGTGGCCTATCTCTGGGTCTTTATATTTAAAGTGGTTTTCTTATAGACAGCGTTTATTTGGGTTTCAGTTTTTGATCCACTGTAACAATCTGTCTTTTGATTGGAACATTTAGATGGTCCTGTTCAAAGTGATTATTAATATAGATGGACTAATATTCACCATATTTGTTACTGTTGTCTGTTTATTGTCCCTTTTTTTTTTTTCTGTTTTTGTCTCTCATTCTTTTTTTTTTTGCAGTTTTTGGCTGCGGCCAGGTTTGAACCCCCCACCTCTGGTATGTGGGGCCAGCGCCCTACTCCTTGAGCCATAGGTGCTGCCCTGTCTCTCATTCTTTTTATGCCTTCTGTAGTTCTAATTGAGTATTTTATGTGGTTTCATTTTCTTTTTTTTTTTTTCTTAATGTATCAGTTATATTTTTTATTAATGCTATTTTTAGCAGCTACCCTAGAAGTATTCTGTAGTCTTTTCATTAGGTCTTAGTCTTTTAGGGCATGTGTGCCCCTGGACTTTGCACTCTACAAGTGTACCTCCTCTTTGAACCCTCTACCCCCTCAAAGGTCCTGTATTTTACTTCCTCCACTTGGAATTCTTGGGCTCATTGGAGTTGCACATTTTCCTTCCCTTGGGTTAGGTAGGCTCTGATAAAACACCACAGGTTAGGCAATGGTACACTTGTTTCTTCTGAAGGCGGAACAAAATGATCTGACATATTTAAAAGTTGTTGCTTTTTCTCTTCTCTCTGCTAGAAGCAGGAGGGGATTTTTCTCCAGTAATCACTCAGGGCAAAAACTTGGAAAAGTGTTGGACTGTCCCCATGACTGGATCTCCTTGGAGTTTTTGACTTTCAGACCTGTCTGCTCTGAGCCTCCAGCTGTTTCTCAGTGATAGTGTTTGTTTCTTTTCCAGGGCACTGGTTCTGCTTGTGGCTTTCCGCTTCCGTGAGTTGTGATTCTCTGTATTTGCTTGTCTGTCTTTTCAATTTGGGGGGGCAGTGGGTTGTGCTGTGACCTCATTTTTCTCACAGATCTGAGTTGCTGATTTTCTAGTTTGTTCAAATTTTTACTTTCTGTTAAGACAAAATGATGACTTCCAAGCTCTTTACATGCCAGATCAGAAACCTGAAGTCTCCATATATTTCTTATAGACAAAATACATGATCTTCAAAAGGAAGTTTTAAAATTGTTGTTTATCAAGTAGGTGAAATTATAGAATAGAGATAATCTACTCAAAGTTATGGCTGAGCTGAGTGACTCAGGCCTATAATCCTAGCACTCTGGGTGGGTGAGGTGGGTGGATTGCTTGAGCTCAGGAGTTTGAAACCAGCTTGAGCAAGAGTGAAAGGCAATCTCTACTGAAAATAGAAAAACTAGTCAGGTGTCATGGTGGACGCCTGTAATACCAGCTACTGGGAGGCTTAAGCAGGAGGATCACTTGTGCCCAAGAGTTTGAGGTTGCTGTGAGCTACTATGACTCCACAGCACTTCATCCAGGGAGACAGAGTGAGAGTCTTTCTCAAAAAAAAAAAAAAAAAAAAGTGGTCTTCATTATATTAATCTTTGTTAAAGACTTACTAAACTGTTGTTTTGAGCATATTTCTATTGAGTCAATTAGAAGCTAGTTCAGATAAGAGTAGGAAATTAAAAGTTTGGAAAATAAGACTGACCTATGAACATGTGGTGCATTCATGTTTATTTAATTTGAGGGAAAGAAATCTGAGAAATTATGTAATGGATCACATGTATATAAATAAATTATTTAGAGAAAATAATGCTTAATTATATTTATGCCCAGATTGTTTTCAAGTGTCTTTCAACTGTGGCTATACATTAGAATTTGTGGAGCTGGAAAAAAACAAAACATGCCATCCATGGCCAAGCATGCTTGAATTCCTTCTCCAGAGATTCTGATTCAGTGGGTCTGGCATGGGGTGTGATGTCTGTAATCTTTATTTATTTATTTATTTATTTATTTATATTTCACAGTAGGGAGTGCAGATTTTTTTTTTTTTTAACATGGCCAACAAAATGCTTTTTGTTATAAGCTTTTTTATAATGCTTAGTTGTGGCCTTTAGTGTGTCTGTCACCTGAATAGTGTTCATTTGTACCTGAGATAGACAGGTTTTACCCCCCACCCCGCTCTTGATTTTCAATGACCTTTGTATCTCATTGTGCCCATCAGTTAGCTTCCAGTTATTAGAGAGTGCATGTGGTGTTTGCTTTCTTATTCTTGAAACACATCAATTAGGATAATGGTCTCCAGTTCTGTCCGAGTTGCTGCAAAACACTTTATTTCATTATCTTTTTATTGCTGAGTAGTAAGTACTCTGTGGTATGTATAGACCATATTTTCTTAATCCACTCATGTACTCATGGGCACTTAGGTTGATTCCACATCTTTGTGATTGTGAATTGTGCAGCCATAAACGTTGGAGTGCAGAGGTCTTTTGATAAAATGATTTCTTTTCCTTTGGGTAGATACCCTGTAGTGGGATTACTGGATCAAATGGTAAGTCTATGTACATTTATTTCTTTGAGGACTTTCCATGGAAGTTATACTAGTTTGTTGTCCCACCAACAGGGTATGAGGATTCCTTTCTGTCTGCGTCCATGCTGGTATGTATTATTTTATGACTTTTTAATAATGGTCATTTTGACAGCAGGATGGTGATACCTTAACTGTGGTTGTAATTTGCATTTTCCTGATGATTAGTGGTCTTGAGCATTTATTCCTATGTTTGTTGGCTATTTGTCTGTCTTCTTTCTCTGGCCATATGCAAAAATTAATTCAGGGTGGAAAAGGGTCTTAAATGTAAGGCATAATACCATAAAAGTTTCAGAAGAAAATGTGGAAAAATCTCTTCTAGATCTCAGCATAGGCAAAGAATGTGTGGCTAAGACCCCAGATGCAAATACTGCACCAAAATAAATAAATAAATAGGACTTGAGGAAATTAAAAAGTCTCTGCTTAGCAAAGGAAATAACCAACAGAAAAGAGAACCTACAGAAGGGGAGGAAATATAATTATACATCCGATAAAAGGCTAATATCCAGAATCTACAAAAAAACTTAAATCAGCAATAAAAAACCAAATAACCTCATTTAAAAAGTGGACAAAAGACATGAAAAGAAGTTTCTCAAAAGAATGTAGTTTTTTGTTTTTAAATCTTCATGGACACTCGTGATGTAGAGCCAAAATTGAGAAATACTGGTTTGAATGTTTGACAGGCTGGGCAGCAGTGTTCTTAGGGAAGCAGATGGTAGATAATAAACATGTTCATTACTGTGTGTAGAGAGGATGTCATTTTAAAGCAATCATAACATCTTGAGATATGTGGTATAACCACGAGGAAATACGCTTCCTTTTTACCACTGCCTTTGGAGACAAGGCTATAAAACTGTGTTGTGTGAAATATTTGGAAAGGAATTGGAGTTCCAGGTTTGAGTTACAGTATTTTCCCTTCCTAGCCTTATCACTGGGCATGAGAACAGCAGTGTAAAAATCATGGTATCCGATTATGATGTTAGAAAGTCTGGTCTTAAGCTTGCAGGTGATCCTCACTGATCAGTGAAGAAGGAAGGTGCCGTGTGAGAAAGCTATAGCACAAATAGGTTGTTTCAGTTACTACAGAACATTTCATGTACTTTCATTTTTTCCCCATAAGTTGTTCCTTATAGAAATTTTATTTTTTAATAGATTATATTATCTGTAGTAGGATAAAAGCATCATGTACTTCCTGTTTTATTTCTTAAGTTTTATTTATTCCTTGTAACTGCAGCATTACAGGTAAAGAAATCAAAGCTCTGAGATGCAAAGTGATTTATTTGTTCATGTTCGTACAACATAAAGGATAGCATTGGTCCTAATCTGAAGCTCACCCTCTTTTCACAAATGCTTCCATCAATATTCTTTGATCGTATTACAATGGTATTTAGATTTTAACTTTGTTATTGAAAAATAATCACATTATGGTCAAATCTCTTCCAAGATATAGGCCATTAAAAGTAAAAATCACCCCCTGACCTTTTATTTACAGAGTAGTAAGGCAATTCAGAGTAGCATACTTGGAGTGTTTACCAAAGTGCTTACAGAAGTAAATTACCATATGCTGAAAGTTCAGGAATGTATTTAAACTATGGCAACTGGATTAATCTTCTGTATTTCTGATGGATTAAAATTGTGCTCTTAAGGTTACCTTTTTTACTATGGCATGAAGGAACAATTTTTCTTGGTTTGGTAGTAGGACCCCCTCCCCCTTTTTTAAAATATGGAACACTTGACGAATTTGCATGTCATCCTTGCACAGGGGCCATGCTAATCTTCTCTGTATCGTTCCAGTTTTAGTATATGTGTTGCCAAAGTGAGCACATTTTTTTCCTGCTTAAAGTAAGTTTCTTTCATAGAATATTTTACAATTAAAAGTGTAATACCGTAGAATAATTTATTAGTCATTTCTGAGTTCATGGAAAACATAGTCATCCTCACTCTTTATCTTCAAACTTTACAGGACAGAAATGTGTGTTTTCAGAAACTGCCCAGGCTATCAAAGTTCTGCTGCTCCTTTCTATTTTATTTGTACTCCAGTCTTCATTCCCAGGGTAGAAAACTGAATATGTCCCTTCTGTAGAGATTGGAATAATGCCCTTACTTTACTTGCACTTTTCTTCATTGATAGGAATTGGTCAACAGATTCTGAGAAGATAATATATTGAGAAATCTGAACAAGTTACTGCATATATACCGGTGTTGATAATATCTCATTCTTAGTACAACTTGTCAAAGTATGTGTGCCAAACCTTTTCATAACTAACAGTGGTAGTGACAAGGGTGAAAACCTGCCCAGGAGCTGTGCTGTCAGACTTTATTGCTGACTGGGGGCCTCCTGCCTCCTTCTTCTATGACTTTTTGATTCTGCCTTGCTGACACTACAGTGTAAGTCACATAAGGAAGGATAAGCAATAAGAGGAAATGTTGCTCTGATTATAATAGGATCCTAACAAATGGCTGGAAGGTGAAATGGATAAGCTGGGAATATAGATTCATGGAATGTTAAGAGCTGTAATGTACCCTCGAGACAATCTGATCTCCCGATAGAGGCAGGGTGAGAATTCTTTCCACCATTCCATACATTTTATTGGTTATCTGAAGAGTGAGCTGATTTTGCCTAAGGTGATATGACTGAACATAAACATGTTGCTTAGATGTTCAAAGTGCTTACTCATTCATAAGCATTAATCAGGTATCTACTGTGTGTCAGACATTTGCCCAGCTCTAGGTGCAGAGAGCAGATTGCCGGGCTCCTGTGACCTGAGACCAGGTAGCCTATAGGTGGAAGTTTCACAGACATAATCATGTGATTCAGTCACAGATGTTCCCAGTTAATCAAGGAAGTAGGTACAGAATCCATTATGACTTCCTAACAAGCAAGGAGGAGAACAGAAGACGACATGAGCATATAAAACACAGCCTGTCACAGCGGCGTGGAGGTGCTGTCGTGAGGTAATACGTACACAGTACTGCACTTGACACATATCAAGAGTTCAGTAAACCTCAGCTGCTCCGATGATGATGATGGGGTACTTAAAGGCCTCCCAATTCCTCTTTTATTCATCCCTACCCACCCACTGCCACCACCAGCAGCAGGCAAAAGCCATTTATGCAACTGGAGGGATGCTTATCTATGGTTATTTTGAATTTGATTTATAGTACTGTAATTAAAAGGTTTAGCTGGTTCTGCATATTAACACCTCTTTCAGATTATTAATTGCTAGTTTTATATGCTTTTCCTGTCATTATTTCTTTTTTGCCTATTGCTTGCATAAAGGATCATATCTAAACTGCCTAGCCTTGCATTCGACTCCCATTGTATTTTAACTCCATCTTCTTTTCATGAATGTGCCAGTTATAAGGGTAAAGACAAGGACTGTGAGTGGCCAGAAAGCATCTGGCATGTATCACAGGTCAAATAAATTAACTGGTTTGCTCTGAAAAAAAGATGACTAGTGGG
This sequence comes from Otolemur garnettii, assembly GCF_000181295.1. Classification (NCBI taxonomy): domain Eukaryota; kingdom Metazoa; phylum Chordata; class Mammalia; order Primates; family Galagidae; genus Otolemur; species Otolemur garnettii. The sequence goes on along the minus strand of NW_003852437.1, from coordinate 2,333,365 downwards.
ATTAGGTAGATGCCATTACCCTTGATAGGCAAGCAACAGAAAAACTGAGAATAAAAAGGTATCTTAGGGGCGGCTTCTGTGGCTCAAAGGAGTAGGGTGCTGGCCCCATAGGCCAGAGGTGGCAGGTTCAAAAACAGCCCTGGCCAAAGAAACAGGAAAAAAAAAAAAAAGGTATCTTAGGCAGGAAGATGGTACCATTTTCTGAAGAACGCATTAAAGTTCAGAGTTACAAGCAGAGTGACCCAAGAAAAAGATTTATTAATATTCAACTTCCCTTTATAATCGGTTCATACATATATGTGTGCATAGCAACAGATATTAGAGCAGTAAATGAATATTTCTTCATTTATTAAATGTATTTACTGAATTCTTCAGTGTATAGTCTGCTTTTCTTTTATAATAATTTCAAAAGTTTTGTTTCTTCATGTCATTGTGAAGATAGCCATGATAAGTGAGGATAATTTACCAAGCAGATATTTGTCATGGTGTTTGACCATGATCTAATACAGATATTAACTCAAGTAATGTCACTATTCGGAAGAGCAGTATGTGTAAAAACTGTAAGTGGGAATGTGCATGAATGTTTAGAACATGGGTGGCTTGCGACTGTCTTTAATAACATTTTCTTGCTTACGACGTTATGTTCTTTGTAAGGCACCATTTAGAGCTAGCTAATGTAGTGAATGCCTCCTGTTAATGGTAATGGCTGCTATTTGGTGAGTGTACTCTATATGGTTTAACTCTCACTGCAGTGCTGCAAGTTAGACTAGATGGGTCTCATTTGCATTTTATAGATTAGACAGTTAAGAGGCGTAATAACTTCTCTCTGGCCACAGCATGTAATGGCAGAGCTAGCGTATGACCTGACTTGAAAGTCAAGGTCCTCATTTCTCCTTGTGCCTCACACACTGCTGTGGCACAGTAAATAAGGACTGTAGACTCCCAACTATCAACCTACCTGAGCATCTCCCTTGCTAATCTGAGTTTAGTTAATTTGCAGTAGGGCTGGAATTTTGGTACTATTACCAGAATTGAGAACTGCTTGCTCTGAAATTTGTGTTCTTTCTTTGCTGCCATTTCATGATTATATATAAACAATAGCCTTTACAATTTAATTTTAAACAGTTTGTTATGGTAATTTATTATGTTACTTTTTCAAATCCATAGGGTGGTTTTTGTCAGCTGGCTGCAGCTGCATAGTACGACTCTATCTACAGCAAAAATTTACAAAATCACTAACACAGAAAAATCATTTCTCTGAGCCTTAGAATTATCATCTACAAAATATCAATAATAACTACCTTTTAGAGTTATTGTGATGATTATCTTTAGTCATGTTTTTAAGGCACAGTGCCTGGAACTTAGTAGATACCCAGTAAATGGTTCTTATTGTATATTAAGGATATATTTGTCATTTTAGCTTGAAGTTTACTAACTATGTTATATGATAAAACACATTTTTGTCTAGGATAGTGTTGTATTTATATGGCATGACAGGAAACCCCTCTTCTGTGTAGCTGATTTTCTAGATTTATAGACACTTTTCAATCTCCATGGATAAAATATCGATTAATATCCATGGCAAAATGAAATTTGAAGATCAGTAGGCTAGCTACAAGGCCCAAATTTGTAGTATAATTTGCTTATTCTCTGCTTACCAACAATCACTTTTTGTTATTCTCAACTCTGTTTTTGCCTGTCATATTTGATCCTCTGTTCAAGTAATTCACTTAACAGTACATAAAATGATGACGTGTGATTTCAAAATGTTATATTTAAATAAAAATCCAAGGTAAATTATTTAGGAAGAATTCATGAAGGTCCACCACTTAAAATTTCCCATCTGACTTGGTGTGAATAACTGTAGACTAGAAAAGAAATGATGAGATTCTGTGTGTGTGCTACACTCACACTGCTTTGCTGGTATCTTTAAAGTTCCATTTAAGAAGTTAAACTGGAAATCTTATACATAGGTAGTTAATAGCTGTGTTTTACTAAAGAAAAATAACTCTGAACTCTAATTGATAGGTTCATACTGAAAGAAATCTCTTTGGCTAACATCAAAAGATTAGCAAAATTATTTGTGTTTTGTGATAAGATAATATGTAAGGTCAGTATACTTTTTAATATTTTCTGTAATTGCTCAATTTATTTTTATTAACTTAGTCATTGATCCTGATCTGGTCAAAAAAGAGAGGTTTTACTTAATTCATTCATGTAAAATGGAAATTACACACTAATTGGTGCCAGAAAGAATAATTTAGCTGGAAAAATTAGAATTAGAGTGATTACAGTAAGGAATGAGGGCAAGGCTGAGACTGTGATCAAAAAAAAAAAGACATGAATAAATGGAGACACAGATATTTCTCTCTTTGGCTTCTCAGGCCCTGAGAGAAGCCAAAATGCCAATACTAGCAATTTGAAATCAGTTTCTTGTGGTTGCATGTGAGCAGCTGGCGTAGCAAAAATACAACTGCTGTGACTGCTAGTGCAACCATGAATAATGTGCTCAATTTATTAGTTTATATAATAATATAAAATAAGTCTCGAATAATAAAAGAAAACCTGCTGAAAATAAATATCACCTAGAAAAAATTCTGCAAATCCAAAGGGAAAAATACATAGCAAAAAGGAATTTAATCTCTGGTAAAATTATTTTTTCATTAAGACGTCAGTGGCATATATTAATAGAATATAGAAATAGTCTGTACCTGAATGTGTGTTTGTATACAGAGAGCTATAATTTTATTAAATCCCACCAAGTTTTAATTTCACGTTTGGCATTTTACTTAATATTTATTAACTAATGAAAATTCTGTTAGCGTAGCAGCATGTTAAAATGAGTGCCTTCTTATGTCACATTTATGAAGGTAAAATGCACACAGCCGTGCCTGGCACATAGTGAGCTCTGTAAATGTATGGGTTTTTTTTGTTGTTGTTGTTGCATTTTTTTTGTCTCAGCATACTTTGTTAATTTAGAGTGTAAATGTTGGATCGAGAAGCTTATTCATATTCCATCTCTGCAACATTATAGTTGTGTGACTTGGGCCAAGCTGCTTAAGTTTGCCTGTACCTTAGTTTCCTTATGTTTCATGGGGAGGAAATAACGTATTCTTCATGGGTTATGAGGATTAGATGGAGAGAAATAGCATGTTTGCAATAATGTCTAACATTAGGAATGTTATGTATTTTCTATTATTATTCTATGCAAATTCATGTTAATCTGTATCCATGCCTATTATAAAAGATGGATACATTCTTTGGTGATACATCATGTTTCAATTAGAATCAGAGTTATATGCTACAGCTTCATATTTTTAGCCTACTTCAAAAGACACTGCAGTAATGAAAAATGACAGTAAAAAGATTATTGTCTCTAAAAGCATTATTCTAGTATGACATTTGCCAACTTTTCAGGTTTGTTTGCTGCTGATTTGGGCAAAGTTGGATGCTTTCCAGATCAACTAACTACCTTTTCTCTTTAAAAGGAAGAAAATAATTTGGAGCAGAGTAAAGTAAATTAACAGTATATTATCTTGTTTTTCATATCTTGCTGATTTTAGTACTTTATTTTTTTTCTAGAAGGACATTTTTCTTATTTCTCTTAGACTGAGTCTTTAACAACAGAAACTAACTGATTAGATTGATATGTAATTAAACTTAACTCTAGATCTCAACCTCAGTAAGTAGCCTGTTGTTGAGTATTAGGTTACTGGAATATTTATTAGCCTATTATTTAAGTTATCATTTTCTAAAAAATACTTCGTACCTATCATAAACACCTTAATGTAATTAATGACAGCTTTGGTCGTCCTGGAGTAGAATGTTACTGCCAGCATGACAGTGGAGCGGCCGTAATCCAGCTACAGTTCCTGATTAATGAGGTGAGTGAACTGTTTTAATTTCTACTACTTATATCTAAATAGGGCCACATTGTCTTTTAGATTTTTTGTGTCCCTTCATGTTTAATTTAAATATTTGGACAAAAAGTAATTTTGTGTAGGTCAGAGATAGCAGTAATTCATTTTAAGGCACCATCATGGACAGTTACATAAATAATGCAAGATGTTTTCTCAAAACTGTTAGAAATAGAATGGTATGATAAGGTAGACATTTTGGTACAAGGTGCTGCATTCAAGTATTGTTTAAGGGATATCGAACGTTATGTACTGTATCAAAATCTGCATTAAGACATTTTACAAGATTGAGTTTGTTATGCATCACGGAATATATGCCTATAATGAATTGCTTTGAAATATAAGCAAGAATCCAACATTCATCAGAAAGTATTTACTGCCCAAAGTTGGTGTAAGTAATTGATGATGCTTTTCTTTTTGATAAGAGTATGAAGTATCAAAGGAGCTAAAGAAAAACATCATTTTATCAGCACAGGAAACACTATGCTCGCAGATTTGAAGAAGGCTGTGAGCAGCCTGAGAATAGATGTTTACTCCACGCAGTGACAGGAAAAGCTGTAGTAGAAGGAAGAGAAAAAATTACTCCACAAAAGACTCTAATCCCCTTAAATAGGAGCATAGTTTGTGGACATTCCTTTGCCCCTAAACCCTTAGGATCCTTGGGATAAATTCTTAAATTTATATGACAGGAAATAAATTGGTGAATATCCATGGTTTTGATAAATGTTTTCTTCTCATCAGGGATTTAAGAAAAGTCCTGGATGTAAAAAGCTAAAAATAATACTACAAAAATTAAGTGAAACTATGATCCCAATAAATTGCAGTTGTATGGGTTTTTCAGGGTCAGGGGAAGTTTTTTAAAACTTCACTATTCTGTGTAGAACCATATACTATGTATTAAGCATTTTAAGATGGTTAAAATTCTAAAAAAAAACCCCAAAGTTGTTAAATCTATATATGAAGATGAAAGATTATTTCTTTTTTTAAGAATGTTTTAATCCTCGTGGATAGATGAGAAACTCTTAATTTTAAAAAGGAGAGATTTTAAGATTTCTCAAAATCTAAAGGATTGGAATTGCAACTCTTCTATGAAATTCATATAAATTCTTCATGTTACACATCTCATTCTTTCAGCGTGGATGAAGGGTATTTGATTCCTTTGAGGAAACTTTCAGATGTCTTAGTAAATCAACCCTTAGTCTAGAGTAGTGGTTCTCAATCTTTCTAATGCCGCAGCCCTTCAATACAGTTCCTATGGGTTGCGACCCACAGGTTGAGAACCGCTGGTCTAGAGATTCTTAATCTTATTCACATATCATAATTAGCTCTGGAAATTAAAAAACAAACAACACCTCCATAGGTTCTTGCTCTGTGTCTTAGTTTTGTTGCTATAACCAAATATGTGAGACTGTATAATTTATAAAAGAAAGAAATTTATTTACCTACGATTCTGAAGATTGGGAGGTCCAAGATCAGGCGAGGGAATCAGGTTGGGTTCTAGTGAAGGCCTCCTGCTGTGCCGTACATACCCTGGAGAGGAAGTGGAAGGGAAGGTGGGTGTGTGCCCAGGGAGCCAACATGCGGGTGCCCAGGGGTCTCATCCCGTTCTCCCTCCCTCTCTCCCTCTCTGGAAGCTGCATTAAATCCTTTGTGAGGGCTGATCATTTCATAACCTAAATGCCTCTTAAAGCTTTTGCCACCTCTCAGCACCATGACATTGGCAATTAAATTCCAACATGAGTTTGGTGGCTACATCTAAACCACATCTAAACCATGACAATTTGGAAATTCTGATTTCTTGGATCTTGGTTGAGACTGAGCCAACTGGGTGATTGTCACATACTGCCAGGCATTTTCTTCCACATATACTAATACTAAATGGTCGTATGTTTTAACTTTCTAAATTAAATTTTCAACCCCTTGGACATTGACATTACAGTGTGCCAGATGCCATCTTTGTTTTATATTTCTATTCTAGCAGTAGAATTATGATCTAGGTGTAGTACTTTGCTAAGGATTTTTCTTAACCAATGAAATAAGGTTACTTTATGTCTTATTTTGCTACGTTAATCAAGGAAGTATATATAATAGTGACCAAATAACTTATAGTCTGACCTCTAATTCTATTTTTATTTATTTATTTTTAGTGTTCAGCCTTCATTTTTTAAATTTTTTTTATTAAATCATAACTTTGATGATTGATGCATTTATGGGGCTCAGGGTACTGCTTCCATATAAAAGGTGAAATGCTTACATTAAACTAAGTAACACATCCATGACCTCTAATTTTAAATAGCTGGAGTTTAACCATACTGCCCCACTGGATCCTAGTATACTTTTGATTTTAAGTTACTAAATTATACTTTACTGAAGAAGTTAAAACATCTATTAATTTACATATATATGCCATACACTTTTTTATATCAGCCGTTTTGAATTTGGGTGAGGCTTACGTTTCTTAGAACTAAATCAGCTGAAAGAAAGTGTTGAAATTTGGGAAGGAGATGTTTTTGGCAGCTGTTTAGTAGCATTAATGTTTGTAAACTATATTAAATATGGATGTGTTATATTTCATTTGTAAGGGAGCGCTTGTGAGTGCCTTGGCTGACGACACCTTGCACTTATGGAATCTGCGTCAGAAGAGGCCTGCCATACTGCATTCACTGAAATTTTGCAGAGAAAGGTAAGTGTTCTCTCAGTTATCCTGTGTATCAGCTGTGTACTGTTGTATTTTGTTAAATTTTCTTTGAATTTTATTCTTTTTTTGTGATAAACTTTATGCATATTCTAAAAAATAATTCACAAACTTTTAAAGATATCTAAAATGTAATTCCTTCCTTTCCAGACCTGTATTTCTCTGTGGAGGCAATCATGTAAATTACTTACAGTCTGTATAAAAGACAAAAATCTCTAGCCCCCTTTTATTGCCTCGAAGGGAAGCCATTATATATAGTCTTCCTGTAACTGTTTTAATAACTTACCCAACTTAGCAGAAACTAGTTGGTCCCGTTCCGAGTTCAGCTCCCCGTGGCCTTCATTAGGTAACTATAAACAAGGACCTGTATTACCTGGTCTGGATGAAATCCTCTAGGATGCCTACAAACTTGCATGGCACCTGTTGAACTTAAAATGCCAAGGAATGGGCTCTAATGCCTCATGGATGTGCCTTGTCGTATTCCCTCAAGACCGAAGATGTTGTAAAGTGGCTGAAAGGATAGAGGTTGTGCTTGGGAAGAGCCTGGTTTTCCTTGGTGCTTTCCTGCAGGTGGAAAGGGGGTGGTAGAGTGGAGGCTCAGCAGCAGTACCTGGTCTACCCTTCAGCCTGAGCTCCGTGGCATTCTCAACTTGTCTTATTGTCCTGCCATTGGTGCCCTTACGAAGGCCTTCTGTCGGAGTCGCTTCCCCAGGCAGAAGGATCTAAATCCTTTCCCATCCTTTTACTCTTCATTTGTGAAGCTTCTTTTCCTTTATACATCTGCTTTATGTTTAGTTTTAGATTCTGTATCAATCGGGATACTCTAAACTATGCCTTAGTGACAAATGCTCTCAAAATTTCAGTGACTTGAAATGATTTATTTGTGCTTATACCATGTGGAATTTTTTGTGGATTTGCTGGAAATACTGGTCCTTTTCATTGTTGTCTTTATGCCAGAGTCCTGGCTGAGGAACAACCAGTCTTTGAAATACAGTAGAACTTCTCTTAAGTTGACCACCCAAGAGGCTGTAACAAAGTGGTCAGTATACAGTGGTGGTCAAAATGAGGAACTAGGCCTGCTGTACTGCTATGTACATGTGGTGCATGTCCAGTCTATGAAAATGGTCAACTTAAAGAGATGGTCAATGTAGGGAGGTGGTCAACTCCTACAATATGTCTATGGAGGCTCTACTATATTTAGCATAGATATTTATGATATTTATGATGAGGGTAGGGAGGTGATCACTACATGGAGGTCCCACTGTTTTGCTAATCTCTATTTCTAGAGATTAGAGGTTTCTTGGAAAGAAAGGAAAAAGTTAAAATGTTAATCAGTTGCCACAGAAGAGGAAGAAAGAGAAAGTGTTGAAACACACATCAGTTCTTAAAGCTAAGCCTAGAGGTGGTGGGCATCTCTTCTGCTCCTTTAATGGGCAGAGCAGGTCACATGGTCATATCTACTTTCAGTTGTGTACACAGGATGAAAGTAAACTGGAATATTTATGAATAGTTGTAATGACTACCATGCTGTTTATTTTTATTGGTGTTGAAGTGCAGTGAGCAGTAGCCTAGTTTCCCCTCATTTTACAATGGATTTGGGTTAGCCTGATACTGTGTTTCACTTCTATGCTATTTACATTTTTAGTTATGAAACTAGGAAAGGTAGGGAAACATGAAAAGCTTATAAAAATGTTTTATGTTTTTCCTGTAAAGATGTTTACTCAGGAGGAAGTCATGGGTTGATAAGCATTTAAAACTATCTGCTAGTCTTTTTTTCATCACCATGAGTTACTATGACCAGTATTCTCAGCCATGTTAAACTTTACATGGGTTTTAAATAATAATATGGGAAGCATTTTAAGACTGAGAACCAAATTATGTATGTGGCTTTTCTTATTTGATACCTAATATCATGGTCTGAGATTTATATCTAAATTTATATGGTGATTTATTGTTTGTATGATACTTTCACATAAATATTATTTATTATTTAGAGGTCAAGAAAAATTTTCCTTACTGAAATTTTATTCATGGGTATTTTTCCCATAAGTACGTTAAATACCCAAATAGCAAAGTCCTAATAGTGAAATTAATGTATTTCTAAAGACACGTTTTTTTCTTTATTCTAATACTCTGATTTATAATTTTCATGTGGCTGTTTTGTTTGACGATGTCCTTGAGTTTTGAGAATAAATCTGTATGAGTTCTAAAGTAGTGAAAAGGAAAATACAATAGTACATGGAATAAATTTTTTGATAACTTAAGTATCAGTGGAGCATTCATATCTATAGTCACGTTAAGGAAAAAATAATCAATGAAGTAATTCATGTAGATGCTAACACAAGAGATTTGGTGCTTCTGATATACTCCAGGAACTGGCTACTGCCCTATCATGAGATTTTCCTTATAGCATTCATAAGTTAATTTGGAAACAAAACCTCACTTTTCACACTATACTCCTTATGTTATTATATTACCTTATTATTATGCTTTGCATGTTTATGAAGCTTGTCATTTGCTCAAAATGTATGTGAGCGAGGCACGGGCCTAGACAGCTGTAAAGGAGTGTTTGACTAAATACCAGCCACCCAAAACCTATACAGGTCTTACAAAGATTCTAAATTAACTCAATGCAAGAGAAAAATATAATTACAGAATTGGAACAAGTTAAAAGACCTAGAATTACAGTTTCTGTGGTAATTGTATCATATTGTCAGAATACTTTTCTTTGAAAGCAGCTTACTGAAAAGTATTCATATACTAGAAATGAAGAGTGACTTGGTGGGGTGAAATTAACACAGGCGTGAAATAGTATCCAAGCCTTTTAGAAAGGCAGGTAGAGCTGCTACTCTGGGTGTGTCCCACAGGGCGCCACACCAGGGGAAAATGGGAAATTATGGCTAAATGTTCCTTTACTTAACAAAATATTCATTATAAAATTTTATAAAGAGAGGGCCAAGATGCACAGAATTTTGTTTAATATTTTGTAAATAAATGTACATTTAGCTACAGTTTCCCATTCTCTATATGTGTGATGACTTTTGGGACACCGTGTACGTATGATTCAAAAGATTGGTTGATAGTGTGGAAATGATGAGTCATCTTGGGAATTCTGGGTACAGAGAACTACATACTCAGACATTTGAAAGGAAGAAAGAAAAAAATTCTCTTAATACTTAGAGGAACGTTGATTAAAATTTGATGACTTTGAAAATGTAAAAGGAAAGATGTTCAGGAAGTTTTGGATAACTTCCTAGAATAAAACGATCTATAATGACTAAGAAATTCTGACAAGGAAACGGGGAGGAGAGATATTCAGAGAGGTTGGTCTGTTCTCACAAAGGCCATGCAATGTATTAAGAGCTTAGAAATATTGTACAAAAACATAACAAAAAGAGTATATAGAAGGAGGGGATACATAACCAAAGGTAAATATAAGAATAATTAGAGCTAAGTCTTGTGAAAAATAATAGCAAAAGAGGGAATGCATGAAAACACTTTTTTTTAAGTGTAGGACTTTAAATGCTAAATAGTTCAATGGTAGATACGATTAGGGCATATATAATTTTTCTAACTGTGTTAATGTGGTATTGGTCCAGGCACTTTATTACTTACATTACTGAGTGGACCGTATGATTATCATTTGCTCCAGGAGGAGTATAGAGTAAGCACAGTGCTTCAAAGTTGGAAATGAAAAAAAAAAATAGAATCTAAATTAAGTACACTTCACCAAACATTGATGATATCTACTGTGTACCAAAGATTATGCTAGCTCAAGAGATAACAAAGATTAATAAAATTCTTAAATAGCTTACATGAAAGCAGGAACCTAGACGTACATTATAATATGAACAAATGTGATTTTTAGAGGTTTGTGTTAAAACATGATACAATAATTAACCAATTTTTTTTTTAAAGAAGATGAAAAAATCAGTCATTAGGCAAATGCAAACTAATTCTACAGTCATCCATCAGAATGCCTAGGGGATGGTAGATTGTGATGCCACTGAAACTTCTCATAACCTACTATTGGGAGTTTTAAGTGTTACATTCACTATTCACATACTCCATGACCCAAACATTCAACTGCTAAATTGACAGAATTCTAAGATAGGTCTCAAGATATCTGCCCCTGGTGTACACATACATATTCCTCATTATTTAAACAACCACTTACCTAGATGAAGGCATTTTGCAGATGTAATTAAGTTTCCAAATTAGCCGATCTTAAAATAAGGAATTATCCTCAATAGGCATAACTTAATCAGGTGAGCCATTAAGAGAGAGTGGATTCTTTCTGCAAAACATTCAGCGTGTGTAAAGGATTCGATGGAAAGGAGATTCTCCCTTGCTGGCCTCACAGATGGACGTGGCCACATAGGAATACAGGTGGCCTCTGGGGCATACCCTCTGAGACAGCAAGGAGAAACAGAAACTCAGTCCACAAGAAGCTGAATTCAGCTCATAACCTGGATGAGCTTGGGAGCAGATTCTTTCTCAGCTCTTCCAGAAAGGGTCGCAAGAACCAGCTTTGCTGATTTTTGGATTTTAGCCCCATTAAGTCCTTGAGTGGAGAACCTGGTTATGCAGTGCCTCGACATCTAACCTATAAAAACTGTGAAATAATAAATGGATATTGTTTGAAGGTACTAAGTTTGTGGTACTTTGTCATTCAACAATAAAAAACAAATACAGATTTTGGTACATGAAAGTGGAATTCCCCCATAACAAATACCTAAAAATGTGGAAGTCCTTTGCAACCAGGCAGTGGGTAGAGGCTGGAAAGATTTTGAGGTGCGTGATAGCAGAGCCTGTGTTGCCCATACAGACCGTTTGTGGGCCTCTGTGCTGGAGACGCCACCAGTGAGAGCACAGAAGGTGGTGAGGAGGAGCACGTTGCTGGAAGCCAGAGCCAGGGGTTGTGTCGTGGCAGAATGCTAGGCAGAAGTGTCTCTTGCACAGTCTATGAGGGATTAACTTGGATGTTTAGCTGAGGAGATTTCCAAGAAAGTGAAGGATTTATTTTTCTTGTTGCTTTATAGTAAAATGCAAGGCGAGAGATAATTTGAGGGAGGAATTACTGACAGAACCAGGACTTGATGATTGGGGGAATTTCTCCCCTGATGCACCTGGCAATGAAAGATTGCTTCTGAAAGTGAGGCATAGAGAGGAATGTGAGGGTGTGCCTGTGTAAGTTCTTACTAAAATTTTTCTAAAGACCATAAGGATGCAGGGGTGTCCAAACCACAGCCTGGGGACCATAGGCTGCATGAGGATTATGTGAGGACTTTTTGCTTGTCTGTCATGGTGGATATCATGAAAATTACACATAGATGTTTTATTTTGCTTAACAGCTTTCGTTAGTATTTGTGTATTGCCTAAAACTCTTCTTTCAATATGGTGTAGAGAAGCCAAAAGGTTGGACACCCTTAGGAGTATTCAGTCACACAATGGCCTCTTTTAAGTGGTTAAGGGTGCCCTACAGATCATCTCAACTAAACTGAAGAGCCTCTAGGAAGCTTAACAATATCATTCCACAGACAGCTCTGGAGCCAAGATAGAGAAGAGATTATCCCCAAAAGACTTGTGGTTATGACTTTTGTCTAGTGGAGTGATAGCCAATGAAACTTACTTAAGAACTACAAATTTCTTGGGAAAATTTTTCGGTGGCAACATTGCTACTTCCCTAAAAGGATAGAGTAGAAGAAGGATAGAGTACAGAATAAAGGAGGCCGCCGCGGGCCGGCTGATGAAAGTACTCAGCGCCATATGCATGGGATCTTTCATGAAAAAGGAACAATGATTAAGAGGGTGGGTCTCAGAACCAGAGAAGATTGTTCTAAGCATTGAACCCTAATTGAGAAAAGTTCACCATTATGACTGCTTTGTACCTTTCAATTTCTCTTACTTTGAGCAGCAATTTCTATGCACTTGTCCATTTCTGTTCACAGGCTGCCCATTCCTGGATTCAGCCAACTGTGAAGACCATAAGGATGTTTTTTTTTTTTTTGAGGCAGAGTCTCACTATGTTGCCCTTGGTAGCCGTGGTGTCACAGCTCACAGCAACCTCAAACTATTGGGCTTAAGCAATTCTCTTGCCTCAGCCTCCCAAGCAACTGGGACTATGCCCACCACAGTGCCTGGCTATTTCTTTGTTGTAGATGTCATTGTTTAGCTGGCCCGGGCCAGTTTCGAACCTGCCAACCTCAGTGTATGAGTCTGGCACATAACCACTGTGCTACGGGCGCTGAGCCTATGGTTGAAAGATCTTAAGAAAAAGAAAATGCAAATTATATAAATAAAAAGTACAGTATAGAAGCTATTTACATAGGATTTATGTTGTATTAGGAGGCATTGTAAGTAATCTAGAGATTTAATGTGTATGAGAAGATCTTTGTTATAAGCAAATACTATACCACTTTATAAGAAAGACTTAAATATCCATGGATTTTGGTATTATTAGGGAGTTCTCGAACCAGACACACACATGCATACCCAGTGAAGACTGTTATCCTATGTCTGTCCTATCACTGCATGCCAAGAATGTGGGGGCAGCAGGTAATTTGTTTCTTCAATTTCAAAGGACCACAGATGGAGCTTCCAGAATTGTGCCCAAGAGCTATACTTAATGGATTATACCCAGAACTTTGTTCTGCAACAAATTTAGATATTTAGATATGGGATTTTTGAGCTGCAAATATTTTGATAAGATTTTGGACTATTTGATGCTGTAATTCGTTGAGCCCTTGGAGATACTGGGGTAGGGTAAATGTTCAAGTGCTCCTTAACTTACTGCGGGGTTAATTCCTGGCAAACTCATCTTAATTTGAAAATATTCTTGAAAATGCATTTGATATACCTAACCTACCAAACATCATAACTTAGCCTATTCTACCTTAAATTTGATTGGAACACTTAGCCTACAGTGGGGCAAAAATCACCCAGCCACTCAGTACCCTGTGGAATGTCCTTGGTGAGGCTCGCTCACTGCTGCCTCCCAGCGTCCTGAGAGAGAACTGTACTGCATGTTGCTAGCCTGGGAAATAACCCTATTTAAGATTTGAAGTATGGTTTCTACTGAATGCATAGTGCTTTTGCATCTTTGCAAATCAGCTTTTGTTCATGTTCGCATGTTTAACGTGTTACCCAAGACAACTCTTATTCTTCCATGTGCAGCAGAGAAAAAAAAAATGTGGACACCCTGGACTCATGAAAGTCCACTTATACTTAGAAGAAAGTTAGATTCTCAGTCTTTTTTCAGTTTTAAATCATTAAATGAACAATATTATCCTAGATACATTATAAGCAGGTATTTTTTGGCCACTAAAGACTGTCATATAAATAAATTGCCCTTACTTGCTGTATGTCAGTGCAGGAAAAGAAACCACTGCAGATAGTTTAAGCATAAAGGGATTTATCACGAGAACCTGGCAAGATTACAAAATACTCAGAAGGGTGCTAGACCTGTTGGCTTGTATAACATTTCTTCATAGTTGCAATTAAGGGAATAGGAAACAGTGCTACTTTTACAGTCACCGCCCCTCACTGCATGGAGCTCTTGAGCAGTCCTGGGAATACTGTGTCTGGTCCTCACTGCAAAGGGCCTCACTGTAAGTGTCTTGCCACTTAAATGTCCCATAAATGTCAGCAGAAATAGCAACAGAAAGATGGTCTCTGCCTCACTCACTTCTGGCTACAAATCTCAGGCACATCCAATTAGTAGAAACTTAATCTCATCTAGAACTTTAGCTGTAGGAGAGGCTGGGAAATACAAGTTTTAGCTTTCCAGCATTTTCAGAACAGGAAGACATCTAGGAGGATGTCAAAATGGATGCTGAGTACCAATTAGCCAAATCCAGCCACTTTGTATCTCTACCCTTTCCCCTAGATATGTATACCACAAAATGTTACTAAATATTATTAAGAAGCATTATGATAGAAGCCATTAGAGTGTTTCGAGTACATAATAATGTGATCTGTCTTAGCTTTGAAAGGGTAACTCTTGTGGAAACTTGGAATAGATTTGACAATCAGTGATAGTAGTTTAAATTAGGCCTTGGCCATGAGGATGGAGATAGAGTAAGACAGGGATGTCTGATTGTTTTCTTAATTAAGGTAAGTTCCCACACTTTATATGGTTCCTTTGCTCACTTAGCAAACACTGAATACTTTTTAGGTTCAAGATGCTGTGATTTTGTGGATATTTACTGAGAATATAGCCGTGATTACATATTTCTTATTATGCTGGAGCAATCTATTGGTGATATAGGAATGAACTTCTTGTTTCATATTTCTTTTTATGGATTAAATTGTAAAACTATACTTATCTATACATTGTATTTATGCTTTTGTTTATGGATGATTAATTTTAACACTGCTTAGGAAGTTGTACATGTTTATTCTGTTAAAGGAATTGGGAATAGTAAAATCTTCTGTATTTTGTGCTTGACTACATAGTATTTGACTGCTGCTAATATTAAATAGTGGACAGGGTATACATATTACTTTCTAATAGGTAACATTGACATGTATCTCAAGTCCCTTAAGCAAATACAGGAATATCATATTCCCAGCAATACTATGTGTAAGATATGTTTAAGTGAAGTAAGGAAGTTAGGATACAACTTTATTTAGTAACTTACTGAAGGATTTCAACTTCATTCTGTATATTTCTGTTAAGTTTGTTTCAGTCATATTCTGCCTTTTCATTTGCTCTTGGCTCAACTTATCCATTTAAATGTATTTTTTTTTTCAGAAAAGCTCAATTTATTATGCCATTACTGTAATATTAAAATGTGTGTATGAGCTTATTAGTGCTTACTGAGTTTTAATTTTTTTCATGTGAGTCTCAATTATATTATTAAACATTATTTTCATTATAACCTTATTCTTTAATAATAGATTCCAGTCCACAAAAATTTAACTTGGTCTCCTGATATTAGTAAATATTGGAGTCACTATTAATTATTGTTAATGGTCTGTATTACCTTAAAACAAAAAATGTTTATAATCAAAGTATATAAGAAAAACAAGTCAGGAATTGATTTAAATCCAAGGTAGTGAGTGTTTCAGCTTCATGACATATGCACTGTTTATATTGCTGAAAAATTTCTTGGGGTCTTTTTAACCTGATTCTAGAACTATAAGAATTTGTTTTCCTGCATGATTTTATAGTTTCTCTTCTTCAACTAAAGTGATTTTAGTAGAGTGGATTATATTTGTAATGGATCAATTATGTATTGCTGTGTAAGAAAACATCCCCAGAATTAAGAGCCTAAAATAACCACTTTGGTCACAAACAAAGCCTCAGTTGGGCTCAGCAGGAGTGGTCTTCCCGGTAATCACTCAGGCAACTGCCATTGTCTGGCTTCTCAAATTGTGTATTACTTTTTTTTTTTTTTTTAACTAAAATAGGTCTTACAAAAAGGGAAGATAGTATCAATTATTTACCTTCAGATCAAATAAGCTGATGTAAAAGAGATCTGAAATTGTTGGAATGATAAATTTTAGCAAATGCATGCAACTTATTATAACTGTGTAGTGAAGTATCCTGTATCCTCAGCATATAGGAAGAAATAGTTCAAGTATATTGCAGAAACATTGTCTAGTTGTGTGTCCTTCAAGAGGAATGCAAGTTACGGAGGAAGATGGACCCAAGCCATTGTGTAAGGCAAGCCTGATAGGGATAGAAAGGATGGGGTATTTCAACTGAATGTTTGGAACAGAAGAAAAATAGGAGAAATAGCAGCATTTTGCCAGAAAAGAATGGTAAGCACGGGTATGGCGATAGATTAGTGTGTTTGGTGACTCCTGAGAAGTATAATAGTACTGAGGGTGATGTGGATATTGGAATCATTCCTTGTGGCTTAAAGATTAAGTTTGAGATGTGCCCAAGGTTACACAGTTAGTGGGTGACATACCCAGATTTGAAACACTATTTTAACTTCCAGACTCATCTTCTTTCATTTAGCATAGCATCATTCCATGCTATTTATTTACTATAAGACTTTATGTTGATGTATAAATTGAATTAGCATAAGTAAATATTAACCACAGTGAGTAAATAAATCTGATGATTATATATCATTTTTACTTTTCCTGAATTACATATATTATGATTAACCCTCTAATGCAGCCAAAAAATTTTACCAGACATTTTTCACATTTTCTCTCTGAATTTATTTTCTCTTACAGGGTTACGTTTTGCCATCTGCCTTTCCAGAGTAAGTGGCTCTATGTGGGCACTGAACGAGGTAATATACATATTGTCAATGTGGAGTCCTTCACACTCTCAGGCTACGTCATTATGTGGAATAAAGCCATTGAACTGTGAGTTTAGCAGATACTTCATATCTGAAAATATCAGTACCATAAATGATAATATTATATGTTAGCCAGTCGTGAAGTCCATGTTTAATTAAATATGTGTCAGGTATCCTTGATATTAGATACAGATTTATCCAGTTTTTATCAGTCTTATCCTATTGACATGATCATTTGTTAATTTAAATTTTTCAAATTATGTATGTATAAATTTACAAATATAAATATATTCAAACACAATGTAGATATGTACAGATGTAGGCACATATATGACACAAGTTTAATGAGTTATTCTTCTGACTACATGAAACATATTCTAAATTTTTCTGTTCTATTTTTAGTTATTTTTTTTCTAATGCTGATCATAACCCGCAAATGGGTTCTAGCAGTGTTCAAAAACGCTGATTAAGCTGCTACTTGACATAATAATAAACAAATACATGGAATGTGAATGTTTGCTATAGTTAACATATTATAGAATTGATTTTAAGGTTGATTTTACATAATTTTGAAACAATCATATTTACTCATTTTAACAATGAAAGCTGTGAGTTGATCAGTGTTAAATCGATCTATCTATGTTAAATTTTAGATGTCTTATGTTTTTCTACAGATTTTTTCTTATATTGCTGGGATATAAAAATCAAAGTTTATTATATTGGCAAGACCTTTTTCAGTGTTTCTTTTTGTTTTTGTTTTTTAAGATAAACAGTCTTGTATTGTTCCCTTCCGCAGTATTTTACATCTTTTTGAGATAAGGGTAATTTTGTGACATATCTTTTAAGTAAGTAATATCTTAGTATAGTTGTAATAGTGTACTAATCCTGGTTTTTATCTCAGGGACAGTATTATCCTACATCACTCTCTTGGTAGTTTGGGTTTTTCTTTTTTTGAGTTGATCCCAACTTTTAGTGGGTAGGCCTGGTTCAGGTGTCTATATAGTTTCAAATGACTCTCGTGAAGTGGAGTCTCTCAAACTTGGGAGATTCTGAACTAGGGATATGCTGTGTTTAGCATCAGTTCAGCAATATTCTTAACTAGTTGCTCAGCTACAGGCTCTCGGTGCCTGTAGCTCAGCGACTAGGGGACCAGCCACATACACCAGAGCTAGGGGGTTCAAACCCAGCCTGGCTTGTCAAACAACAATGATACCTACAACAAAAAAATAGCAGGACATTATGGTGGGCACCTGTAGTCCCAGCTATTTGGGAGGCTGAGGCAAGAGAATCATGCCTAAGAGTTTGAGTTTGCTGTGAGCTGTGATACTAGAGCACTCTACCCAGGGTGACATAATGAGACTCTGTCTCAAAACAAAACAAAAACAAACAAAAAAAACTACGTATCTTGTTATTGATCACTTGCTGAAATACTTTCTTTGTAAATATTTCTTTATTTTCTATTCGTTTATTGTTATTGTAATGAATATGTATTCATGTAGAAATTTGTAATTGAGAAAACTTATTAATGTTTTCTTTTTTAGGTCATCTAAATCTCACCCAGGACCTGTTGTCCACATAAGTGATAATCCAATGGATGAGGGAAAGGTAGATGTTTTTCTGAAAAAGAATTTATTATTTTAATGCATGAATTTTTGTATTTTTAAATAAGCAGACTATTTTAGGACCACACTTAACCCTGCAAAATTGAGATTGTTAAAAAAGGTTACATATCATATACTTGCTATTAATTTTGAAGAACAAGTGAAAGAATTAGAAGCATTTATAATTTTAAAAGGAAAGAAATAGCCTAAAGTGTAAGTCATATTTAATAAATGTAATTATAAGTTATTAATTTATGTTTGGCTTATTCAGAATATTTTTCCTGATTTCTAGTGTTCCTGATCAAAAGGGTTTGGGCTTTTTTTAGTTAGGAGTTCGTTTTAACACTTTATTTATACAATTTTTATAGCACTTATTATAGATTGCTTTATGTTAAAGTTGTTTTTATATTTCATTTCCTCTAAAGCTTTCTTTATAAATAGCTCCAATTAATAATGTAGAGCTTTTTTAAATGTTATTTTAATTTTTAATACTTTGAAGTCATTTTATACAGTCTGTATCTAGCTCCAGACTAGTTAATGCATTTAAAAGTGATACAGTTTTTTTCTATGAATCTTTGTTTACTAATTCGAACCAGTCATTCAAGTAGGTAGTTCTACTTAATAGTGTGATTTTTCTACCTATATAATTTTATAATGGTATTGGTGTCGGGAATCAATGCCATGAATGCCTCTGGGACTTGCACAGGAGTTTACCCACATTTGTCCTTTCCTCAGATGTGGGAGAGGTCAACCTATAAATTGTTTAATACCGTTCTTTTAGTTGGCCATTGGGAAAACTAAAGGATAACCAGACTGTTTGGAGTTAGTTCATAACCATAAAAGAAGTGGAGAGTCACCTAGATCCCTATTTATTTTCTTTTTATATAAGACACTTGTTTAAAAGCCAAGCCTCTGGGTGGCAGGCATCTTGGGAAAAAACTTTTCTTTCACTCTCTGTCAATCACTACATCATTTTAATCCTACATTTGATCTTTCCCTTGCTATGTCTCTTTTCTCATAGTTAAGACATTGTAATTGGTCCTTAAATTATTTCCAAATTATTCTTTCTGGACTACCATTTGAGTGTGTTCTCCTGTGCAGTGGCTCTGCAGTATCTAAAAAGTAAAATGAACTTTCTTTAAAATGTAACCTTAAGTTTCTTTATTACAGTTACAGTTTCATAATACGGACAGCTCTTTGCTGCCTCTGTGCTTTTATTTTTGTGAGTCTTTGTGTTTGGAATGGTCTCCTAACATTCTCTCTCTGCTGAATTCCTACCCCCATGTGAAAGCCCAAATGGAAATATGTATCTCTTATGATGTCTTCCCTGATAATCCTGACAGAGAATGCTTCGTCTGTGTCCATATTCCTTAGTACATATTCTTTAGTACTCTGTAGTCAGTTTCATGGTATTTATCACATCACAGACTGCCTTGAGTTAGACATGTGTACATATCTCAACTCCCCTAAACTTGAAAGAGTCCTTCAGCACAAAGGGAATATTTATATAGGCTCGTATTTTCCATAGCATCCCACATACAATAAAAGTAGTAACCACTCCATATATACTCGATTTATGTAGTAAATAAATTATATACAACTGTTTTTATCCTCCTTATTTCTTTGAAATCTTGCATTTTATTTTCTCCTTAGTTCCAAGAGTTAATCTCATCAAACATTAGAAAAAATATATTTTGCTAGAATTATATCATCTAATCATTTGTCTCTTTTCCAAAGATCCCGGTAACATTTATCACTGAAAAGACATTCGAGGTAATAGGGCAAGTTTATTCAGAGCCAACCTTACATGTGTTTGCCCCCAGGTGAAGTGACGGTCTTGGCTGCGAAGGCTATGCTTTAGTGTAAAGTGACTTACAATAGCAATACCTGTCATCTGTTGAGTTGGGTCAGGCACTGTGTGGGCCACTTACATACACTTATTTCATTTGGACCTCCTTCAAGTTGTAAGTTAGAAATTTTCTCTACTTTAGAGACGATGAAGGAGAGACCTGGTGGCTGGACGTGTTCCAGAGGCACAGAGCTGGATGTTGGTGATCTGAGAATTGATTTCTCTGATTTTAGCCCAGGAATACTCTCCATTATGCTGCATTTTCTTTCTAGTTATAGACTGGTTATTCAGGTTGTAGAGAGCTATATTCATAACCAGTGCTTTTTATAAGAGAAAATTACATAAACTAGTATCTCTGTAAGTTACTGTATTCTAGTAGGAATAGTCAATGAAGGAATTTTTTGTATTTAATTATTATATATTTAGTTTAGTTTTCTGTTTTTTTTTTTTTTTGTTGTTGTTGTTTTTTGAGACAGAGCCTCAAGCTATCCCCCTGGGTAGAGTGCCATGGATTCACAGCTCACAGCAACCTCCAACTCCTGGGCTCAAGTGAGTCTCCTGCCTCCGCCTCCCAAGTAGCTGGGACCACAGGCGCCCGCCACAATGCCCGGCCATTTTTTGGTTGCAGCCGTCATTGTTGTTTTGGCGGGTCTGGGCTGGGGATTCGAACCCGCCACCTTAGGTGTATGTGGCTGGCGCCTTAGCCAGTTGAGCTATAGGCGCCGAGCCTAGTTTTCTGTTTTTAATGTTTATTTAAAATAATTGTCTTGCTTCTGTAGATAAATAAATTAAAAAGCTAGAATATTATAGGCACTGAAGTTTAACCTCTTGGTACATATTTCTAACATTCTTTGAACGTTAGAGCTGGCTAGAGAGGTTAAAATTCACTATCACTGTAACTCTCTTAAGTTATTAAGAATTGAGTAGGTAAAATTATTTCCTTAAAGTTTCATGGCTATTAAGTGGCAGATTTAAACCTACAATTCAGATTACTTATATTAAGAGCAACTCAATGCCGTATATGTTGTAAATTATCTCTTATTTTTTTCCTTCTTTTTCCTTTATTCCTCACATTCCTCACTTCTATGTGAAAATTTGGAAAGACTGGGAAAAAAGAAGGGAAACAAATACCACTTTTTCTCAGAAAAACTGTTGCATAACAATGAAGTGTTTGGGTTAGGAAAATTGATGACACTTTCTACTTAGTGGGAAACCTACTTTGTTAGCTTCAGTAACTAGCCCTCCGTGGGAAAGTTCTCAACTAGTAAGTGAGCGTCAGAGAACATTTTCATTATCCTTTTTATTAATGTGAATAAAGTTACGTAACTGAACATCTATCTACCTTTTTTACTTCTGTGCTATCCACAGGCTAGTCAAGTATTTTTTTCATGAATGAGTTTGCTTCATGGTTTTAGTATTTTCAATGCCATTTTTTCCCCTATGGATAAATACTAGATGAAGAAACATTCTCTGATTTATTCTGATTTACATAGTAAATAAATCATATACAACTGTTTTTATCCTCTTTATTTCTTTGAAATCTTGTATTTTATTTTCTCCTTAGTTGTTTTTCTTTGGTTTTTCAGATAGGAAAGAAAATGTATGTAGCCATGCTAAGTAAAATGTTTTTAAAAAGTAGCCAGCCCCTCCAACTATACCTTGGAGTCTGAAATAGTCTGAAATCCACTAACTGGCTATTTTGTTAAAATTACTGGGTCTATCCCAAATTCCTTCATACCCCCAGATTACATAAACAGTTACAGAGTATCTACTAGTCATGTTTATATTTATTAAACAGATATTGATTGCATGTCTACTGCATACTAGGCAGTGCGTCAGATTTTAGAGACATGCAGATAAAAAAGCGTGTACTAGGCTCGGTGCCTGTAGCACAATGGTTACAGTGCCAGCCACATACACTGAAGGTGGCGGGTTCGAATACAGCCTGGGCCAGCTAACCAACAATGACAACTGCAACAAAAAGTAGCCAGATCGTGTGGTGGGTACCTGTAGTCCCAGCTACTTAGGAGGCTGAAGCAAGAGAATCACTTGAGTCTAAGAGTTTGAGGTTGCCGTGAGCTGTGATGCCATAGCACTCTACTGAGGGCAACATAATGAGACTCTGTCTCAAGAAAAGCAAAAGCGTGTACTAGCATGAGAATAGCAGCACTTTATTCTCTCTGGAGGAGCTATGTAGACTTCACTAAGGAAGTCTTGAATTTAGACTTAAAAAATGAATTGAAGATGCTCAGTGAATGAAAAGGGAGGAGATTTCAAGCGGAGAAAATACTGAGAATTGAAAATACTGGAGTCTGTGTGGGGAACTGAAGTTGGATGGGCCGTTCAGTCTGTGAGGCAGGAATAGGCATTCCGTTCTGGGATGGCATGGATTCGTTCATAGAACGTTTTTTACAAACATATCAGTCCCTGTGTCATGTTAGAAGTGTTGTGATGAACAAGATGAAACTAATCCTTGCTCACTTGTACCAGTATTATAATCTGCAGAACAATTCAAGTATAGAGAATACCATTATATTGGTGGTGACTTTTCAGATTACAAACGTCCTGTTATTGGAGCACACAGGAAGGGCATTGATGTACATTTGGTAGATCAGGGAGAAGAAGCAATAACTAAAATAACATCTGAAAGATTAGTAGGACTCATGAGGCAAAGCATGGAGTAGGCCATTCAAATAGAGCGACCCCGGTAGGGAAGCAGCATGTGCAGAGGCTCGAAGGTGAAAGGTAAGAACAGGAACTTGAGAATATACTAGGTGGACTACGTAGCAGGGATATACTAGGTGGACTACGTAGCAGGGATATACTAGGTGGACTACGTAGCAGGGATATACTAGGTGGACTACGTAGCAGGGATGTGGTAAGGGCTGAAGCTGAGGGGCCGACAGGTCGGACCGTGATAGATCCTGTAGCTCCTACTCTTGAGTTTGGATTTTATCCTAAAAGTAATGGTGAGGCACTAAAAAGCTTTAAACAGAAGCATGTTACCCTGTAAGGTTTGCATTTCAGAGCTGTTACTCTAGCTGTAAGATGACTGAAGTTGGATAGACCAGAGGAAGAGATCTTTGTGTCTTAAACCGGGAGGCAGGTGCTGGTGATGGAGGGAAGTGTTAGGTAGTAGATGTAATTTTAAATTTACTTGGTAATTTTTTTTTTATTAAATCATAGCTGTGTACGTTAATGCAATCATGGGGTACAATGTGCTGGTATTATATACAATTTGAAATGTTTTCAACAAACTGGTTGACATAGCCTTCATGGTGTTTTCTTAGTTCTCATGTTAATTAGTTGGTGATTTTTTGTTGGAAGAAGAGACAAGAGTTAGGCATGATCCCGACGTTTCTGGCCTAATGTTGTGAGATTAACGAGTGGAGAGAAAAAACCGTGTAAGAAGTGCCAAAGAAGCAGAGTAGAGCAGAATGTAACTGACTCACTTCTGGGCATGTTTATGTCCAGGTTCTTGTGTACATAAGTGGAGATGTGGCCACTGGAATTATGTGTTTGATTCTTCTTAGAGGGACCTAGGCTGAATATGATTTAGAACTAGTCAAGATATAGATGGAGTAGCTGAGATTGCCTGAAAATATGTAGAATTTCTAAAGTTTGCAAACTCTAAAGTACATTCAGATGTTAAACTTTATTAGTAATCTATTAAAGTATTTTATATTAGTGAAGTTGTACCCTTAGAACTTCAAAAGGGTACTACTATTTCCTTTTTCAAAAATAAGCTTTATGTTGAATTCCTAATTATCAAAGGCATATAAATATGATAAATACGATATAAATGAGAACAATGCAGTGTTCTCATTTGTCGTCTGTATGACTAGTAATTAGCAGTGCAGATGTTTAATTATATTATTATTTTATACTGAGAGCATATGAGTAACAGTTATCTTTCTTAACAGCAAATAAATGCTTTATAATTGTTGTAATTCCTCAGTAATGTAGCTTTTTTTATTACAGCTTTTGATTGGTTTTGAATCTGGAACGGTAGTCTTATGGGACCTCAAATCAAAGAAGGCCGACTACAGATACACATATGACGAGGTAATAACATTATTTTTGCTAGTAAAAATTGTGATTTCTCTGATTCAAGAATGGCTTCCCTGAGAACTTAGTTGGCAACCCTTGTAACTGCAGTACTGTCCAACTTGTATTTTTAGAATAGGTCAAAAAATCTCCCTCCCTCTTGACAGGTGGTCGTCTGTTTCCTTGATCCTTTCCAGGTACCATGTGACCATTTCCCTTGTGTTCCTCCAGGAGTCTGTGCCTTTATAAGAAGTTTTATAAATATATTCTCTTTATTCTTTTATGTAAATGATAACATCCTATGGACATTTATAGTTTTTGCAAGCTTTCAAATCCAAATAAGGATTGATGTGACTGAAAAGTCTTTAATTCTCCTTTAATCTGTAGGCCTCTCCTCTTCCTCCTTCCTTCCCTTTCTCATTCTTTGTTGTCACTTGTATGTTGAAGGTGGGATCTCCTAAGGGCTCACTTTCTCTGATGGCATCCCCATTGTCATTAACGTCGTTTTGATACCTTCAGATCTCCTATAAATTTGATATTTTACTGAGGCTTGATCAAATTCTTGATCACAAATTTTCCTTTTTAGCCATACTATGTAGATGATGCTGATGCTCTCTCTTCCGAGGGAACCTTAGTGTCTATGACTGTTTCTGATGCTGGCAGCAGGTGGTGCTCAAGGCCTAGACCTGTTATTGTATAGTAATTGCCAAATAGGAGATATTCTAATTCTGTCGTTTCTTCTCTGCTGACGAAGCTTGGGCTCTTTAGTAAAGAGAGCCTTCTTTTTATCTGCTATTTCTTTTATATAGTAGTACAGTTAATATTTGCAAAGCAGAGGCAGATTAGATGCTTCATACTTTCTCTTTATTTTAGTATTTACTCTAGAGTTGTTCTCTAGTAGTTTTAGTGGTGAGCAATTTATTCTAATTTTTTTTTCATTATGTGCTCAAATGATTAAATATGTTTCATGTGCTTCAGTGCAAGGAAATTATATTCCTTATTTCTTTTCAAATCATCCTGTCTTTGTCAATGAACCTCTTCCTGTTGACTTCTGAGACCTTTGGTGATAACCGTAGTTGTCTTGGATAGCTTCCTTGCTGTCTGGTATAATAAAATATGTCTCTTTTGTATTTCTGAACCAAACGTAGAATAAGATATTTTTCCATGGAACTATGACTTCTTCCGGTGTGAAATGGCATCTGGTAATAGTTTGGGTATCGGGAGTATTTGTGCTTTCCAATTCAGTGCCCAGAGCTATAACTAGAAAATATGTAAATGGTTTTTTTGTTTGTTTTTAAGATAAAATGCATAATTTCTTCATAGTCATATATTCAGTTATAGCAGAGTACATTGTTTAACTATAACAATACTTTGAATACTTTACAGATGTTTGTATGTTATCTGTGTAAGCGTGACTGGGAATATCCTTTGTTTTTAAATGTAAACTTTATACATTTATACACTTTTTGCTGCTCACTAGTCATGATCTTCAAATTAAAAGACAACAAACATGTTTTGAATAGAAGAGTTTCTATCATTTTTATGGAAGTTTTGGCCTGTAGTGCTATTTTCCATATTAAAATGAAAACAAATATGTAAAATTGACTTTTGGGGGAGGCTGGGAGCGGTGGCTCATGCCTGTAATCCCAGCACTTGGGATGGATTTCCAAGTGGGTGGATAGCCTGAGCTCACAGATTCAAGACCAGCCTGAGCCAGAGCAAGATACCATCTCTAAAAAAAATAGCCAGGCATTGTGTTGTGGTAGACAAGTGTAGTCCCAGTGACTATAGTCCCAGCTACTTGGGAGGCTGAGATGAGAATTGCTTAAGGCCAAGAGTTTGAGGTTGCCAATATGAGCTATGACACCATGGCACTTCACCAAGGGTGACAAAGTAAGGCTCTGTCTCAAAAAAAAACTTTTTTGATTTTGTGTTTTGCAGTGTTAAATAGTGATGATGGTTTGAACCATTATGAATTCACAGGAAGTAGATTTACCTTCTTGTTGCCTTAAACAAAGAAACTGGACAGATTCTCTGACAGTTTGACAGCAGGTAGTACAGAACAGAATTCCTCAGAGAGGGGAAACAAACAAGGTGACTTAGGCCTGGAGAGATTTTCTAGGGCTTAGTACGTGAAGGGGGAGCCTAAGTCGGAAGCCCTGCAGACTTGCTCAGTAGAAGGGAAACAAGCAGGGGGCAGGGCTTCAGTCACCTGTAAGGCAATGTACTTCTTTGTTCAGTAAGAACAAAGAGCTGCCTGCAGAAGAGAATTTGGGACCGGGCCACTGCCACGGTCTTATTTGAATACAGATTGGTGTGAGGGTTGGAGAAGATCTACTGAAAAAGAGAACCATTCCTATAATACATACAGGACTGAGAATAGTTCACATTTCTCAAAGAGTGGAGAAACCTTACAATACAGAGGGTATAAGGAAGAGTATTTATAAAGGTACTCGGTGCCTCGGTAGTGAGACTACACTGGCCCTATGCTAAAGGCTAACCTGGTCCAGCCTAACAAAGCTTAAAAACAAACTTTGAAAGGACCAGACTGTTTTTAAGTATATTACTGTATCCCAGAAAAAAATATTCAAAGACATTTAAAATAATATAATAATAACCCAATATAATTCTGCAATGTCTGGTATCCAAATATAAATTTATGAGTTATGTAAAAATACAACCTATAATGAGGAGAAAATGCAAATAGAAACAGACTTAGAAAGGGCAAAGATGACAGAATTTAGTAGCAGGGATATTAAAACAAATATTAGATCTACTGTGTGCTCTGTAAGGTAGATTAAAACACAAACATGTTACTGACGGACATGAAAGACTTAAAAAACACAAAGGAGAATTTCTAGAGATGAAAAATAAAATGACTAATATGAAAAATACTCTGGCATTAAAAGGATTTGATACTGAAGAAGAAAACATTAATGAACTTGAGGACACAATAACAGAAACTGCTCAGTAGGAAAGGCTGGGAGAGAAGAGACAGAAAGTCAGTGTGTGACAGCGCAGCTCTCCATGCAGGTCGAGGTTGGATTTTGAATCTTAGAACGGGAAGGGTGGACAGAAAACATATTGAAGAAATAAGGACTAAAAGTTCTCCATGTCGATGAAAAGTATGACCCAGAGACTCAGAAGAACATGAAGAAAATTCCCCCAAAGCACAGTTTTCACTTGCTAACAACTGACAGAGCTCGTCTTATGAAAAATCAGAGAAATAAAAAACCACGTTAAATACAGAGGAGCAAAGAAAAGTGATAGCAGATCGTTTCAGTAGTATAAATAATGTAAGCTGGAGCAAAGTAGAATGCCAGCTTTATAATCCTGAAAGAAAAAAAGTGTCAACCTAAACTTTTATGTTCAGTGAATATATCTTTTCAAAAGCTAAGACAAAATAAAGACTTCAAGGTTATTTAGAAAAAAAAAGAATTTATCACTTGCTTCACTACACGATATGCTAAAGAAATCCTTCATGCAGAAGGCAAATGATATGAAATGGAAATTTGGATCTATTCAAAGAACGAAAGACACCAGAAATGGCAAATTTGTGGAATGTAGTAGATGTAAAAGCTTTCTCATTTTTATATTGCTTTAAGAGAGCAGCAAGTATTCTAATCAAATATAATAAAATGGCATTGTAGGGTTTATGACATATGTAGAATTAAAATACACACATCAGTAGCTCAAAAATTGGAAGATAAATACTATTGTTGCGTTATTATACTGTATTGTATGTGAAGTGGCGTAATATTACATGAAGGTAGACTGTGATAACATAAAGCTGTGTATTGCAGATCCCAAGGAAAACACCAAAGCAACAACAGCAACCCAAAAAATTAAACAAAAGAGGAACTGAGATGAAATTCAAAAAGTACCAAACCAAAGGAATGCAAAGAGGAAGAAAAGGGAAACGAATAGTTGGGTAAAATAGTGAACGAGATGATACATTTAAATCCAGTTATTTCAACAATCATATTACTGGTTTAAATATGCTAATCAAAAGGTAGAGATTAACAGGTTGCAGAAAACAACAAGATCTAAATACGTAGTACATACATAGTGTTATTATAAGAAAATCATTTTTAAAGACAGAGATGTGTTAGAAAAAAGGACAAATGGAAAGAGTAGTATTAGCAGTAATTAGAAGAAAGCTGAAATAGCTTTATTAATATCAATAAGCAGAAATGAGAGTGCTTCACCCCCAGAGCGCCAGCATGAAATAAAATATCATTTGTGTTTCTAGAAAGCTGAATTCTTTTGGGAATGTGAAGTTAATATGTTGACTTTAGTTTAGGAAATATAAAAATATTTAAGTAGAAATTAATTCCCAAACCATTTGTGAATAGTCTTATATTTGAATAAATTTGAAAAACGGAATTGTTCACTCTTCTTCCACAGGCTATCCACTCTGTTGCTTGGCATCATGAAGGAAAACAATTTATTTGCAGTCATTCAGATGGCACCTTGACTATTTGGAATGTGAGGTCCCCTACCAAGCCTGTTCAGACAATCACTCCACATGGTAAGAATGCATTGATTTTAAGCATCACCTAAATCATAGTGTAGAGTAAATGGTTTTGTTTGTATTTGCATTTGGATTTGTTTGTTTGGTTTGAGGATAAGGATGGGTCTCCTTCATTTTGAGAGAATTAAAAATATTTTCACATATGGAAATTTGTAACAATCAAGTAACAAAATCTGAAATTAAGCATATTTGTGGCTTAAATTGCAAATTTAGATTTTGAGAAAATGTTATGTTGTCTTCTTAATATAATTTTCTCTAGCAGTTCAAAAAGCAGGTAGTTTTTTGAGTTATCTGGGGCTCACTTTAACCTGTCATCTTGATGTTATATCATCGCAAGTTGTTAACCTATTCATAACAGTTACTTGAAATGCTTGGAACTTAACAGAAAGTCATTTTAATAATTGAAGTGTTGGGAGTCCTCAAGATCACCCCGAGTGTAAAATGATTCAGTAGGAAACTCAAAGGACTCAGCATACAATCATGTTCACTGCTGTGATTCCCTCACATATAAGCAGCAAAAGGACGTAAAGTGAAATCAGCCAAGGAAAAAAACACAGGGAGTGAAGTCTGAAGGAAACCAAGGCCCAAGCTTCTAAGAGTTCTCTCCTCAAGGAATTAGATGAACTAATTCCTCTAGCAATGAATTATTACCACATTTGTCTTACCAAATAAGGTCAACTGAACCTTTACAACCCCAAGGTTTTTGTTGGGGTTAGTCAGGTGGGCACCCTCTGCTTTAGTATGTTCCAAAATTCCCAATTCCCAAAAGGAAAGTGGGTTCAGCACGAACCACAGTCTTTGTGCACACAGGGTAGACAGGGAGCCACCCTTCTCAGTCAGGGAATGGTGGGAGTTTTCCTGAAAGCCAAGTTCTTAGACACCAACCAATGGCCAGCCTTCAAGCAGACCTTTCCAGGGATAGCAGGCTTAATGCTGCTGTATTAATAACTCTTTTGTGCATAAATCATATTTATAAAACTTACAAGATATTTTTATTAGGGTTTCTATTCAAAATAGACTATGAAGGCCTGTTTTTCTTTATTAATCTGCTTTTCTACACTTACTTCAAGAAAATCCTTTCTGACAAGTTCAAGGAAATCATATTAAAGGAACTATTTTATAAACTGCTAGTATATTGAAGAGAATCCTTATAGCTATTGCTCATACTGAATTTTATTGCTTTCTTTAAATATGAATACCTCTTTTGAAAAATTGATACATTTTTAAGTATTGTGATATATTATGGAAATTAAGTGGTAAAATTGAAAAGTTGTTTTATTTATCTGTGGCAGTATGGGTTTTAGACTTGTTTTCTGGGAAGAGTAACATTCTTAAAACCACATGTTATCACATACTTACCACTGCTTTTGTAACCACCCATCATCTGGGAAAGCACTTCATATTGCTGCAGGCATCAAGGGTAAGGGTTAGGTAGGTATTTCTTACGATATAGTAGATGCCAATTTTTTAAAAATATATTTTCTTTTTCTGCATAGACCCTAGGCCTTGATAATACTCCTTAAAAATGTATTTCTGTCTAGTCTGTCTGGGGATAAGCTTTCCTTCTCTTTTGGGGCCTCTCCCATGCAACAGTCTTTTGTTATTTGGGAGGGAATAACTGATAGTCCTGGCATCATTCACATTCTTATGCTGAATCAGGTATCTTGGTTTGCTGGGTCAGAGCCCTGTAGAATCCCCTCTGCAGTCCTGAGATGGGAGATGTGTGTTGCAGAGTGAGGTTTTTCATTTATTGTGAGCTTTACCAGAGCTTTCCCTAAAGAAATGGGGGTACTAAGGCCATCAAAATCCATAGACTTTCACTGTGGAAAGTGAGATTTTAAATTTAGTTTCTGGAGTTTATTCATCAGTGCAGTCAGTCCACTTATAGAGGAATAAACCAAGATCGGGGAACTTTTATTCTGTTACAGGACACTGAACATAAAATCAAAATAAAATCTGAACACTGTTACAGGACACTGAAAATAAAATCAAAGTTCACATAGGTAAAAGTCAGTTGAATGTGTTAAGAATGAGATAGATATACAGAGAATTCTGTTAATCAGCCAGGCAGGGTGGCTCACGCCTGTAATCCTAGCACTGTGGGAGGCAGAGGCAGGTAGACTGCTTGAGCTCAGGACTTCAGACCAGACTGACCAAAAGTGAGACCCTGTCTCTACTAAAATAGAAAAATTAACTGGACATTGTGGCAGGGGCCTGTAGTCCCAGCAACTTGGGAAACTGAGGCATGAGCATCTCTCCAGCCCCAAGATTCTGAGGTTGCTGTGAGACGCGATGACACCAGGGCACTCAACCCCAGGGCGACACAGTAGGACTGTGCCTCAAAAATAAAAGTTACTCTACTTTTAAGGTGAACAGAACTAATAACTGATTTGGGATCAAGGGTTTAGGACTTTTCACAAATTCGGAACATATAAACTTGGTCTTAAAGGATGAGACTGGTATTATAAGGTAGCAGAGACTAGGGCAAAGTTATCCTAGAAGGTGCAAAGCCACCAAGACATAAAAGCAGGGTATTGTTGGAAAACTGCTAATAGTGCAATACGATCAGAGTTTAAAATTCCTTTAAGCAGGTAGCAGCAAATGAAAACAAAATGTACACAGGTAAGATGATGCATAATTATGTTAAAAAAAGATTTGAACTTCGTTATAGAGACCCAGTACATGAGTTTACAATGAGAGACAAAGTTTTTATCTTTACAATATCACCTTAAATTATAAGAGCTGAAGACAAAAAGAGTGTGGCCAGTTAAGAAGCTTCTGCATTAATAAATGATAAGTAATGAAGATTTCATTATTTGGAAGTGGGGAGAAATGGACATGCATGAATGAAATTCTGGAATTAGAATCAATAGGACTTAGGCCAGTTTATGGTGGGTGGGTGGGAGGGTGGGGAGGGAAGGCATTGTAAAAACAAGAAGAAATCAGATGTGGCATGGAGGTTTTTGTGATTTATTAAGTCACATTTATAATTAATCTACCTTTTCATCATCGTCAGTGTCAGGGCAGAACACATAATTTTGCGCCTCTGGTGACATAGCACGTAGAGGTAAAACGCCACCTAGTGGTGAAATCTTCTTAAATGTTCTTTAATGTATATGTGATTTGATTTAGAAAATAGTCAGTCTAGGATTATAGATGAATAAATTAACGTTTCTGGACCAAAAGCAGTAATCAGTGAGATTATTTAAAACACTTGGGTTGGAAAAATACTAGAATATGCCAATCAAATGGACTCACTGTATGCAAAATTAATAAAAAATGATCATTGTAAAAACTACAATATTTTTGATTTACAGAGAGAATGAAACTATTCTTTTATCCTCTGGGGGGGGGGGAGCAGGAAAAAATGAGCATAAGGAATAAAGATCCAATGGATTTATTTTGAATGCTAGAATAGAGCAATGTCAAGAGTTAAGATTTTTTTACCTGGCCAGGTTTTATGTTGGATATATAAGCTCAGATTTGCAAGAGTTCACATCCGTGCCCTTTAAAATAAATTATTCCAGCCCCTTAAAAACTGGTGGTGAATACTGAAATAAGTTGAAGTCATTATGTCTGAATAATTGTTTTATTTCCTAAAACAAAGTAATTTTAAAAAATAAATGTACAATTTGAGTCTATAATTTGAGTATCCAATTTGCCCCTAAAGCCATGATACACAGGGAAAACAGGAAATGGTGGCTTTATTTATCTTTATTATATGATTCATTACAAAATTTTACAAAGAGGCAGCCAACACGTGTAGAATATTTTGTAAATATTTTGTAATGAGTATTGTGTGATAAAGGTACATTTAAATACACTTTTTCATTTATCCTGTGTATGACTACTTTAGGGGTGAATTTTGGGATATTTGGTAAAATCCCAGATTATATCAGTCTGTCTCTCCTACTAGAACTTTGTATGATAGGAGGAGGATAAAGGCGATGGCTGTCTTTATATTAACTATTTAAATCCATACATCTCTGAACAGTTTTGGAATAAAGGGTGAAGTTTTCAGTTTGTTCCTTGTACGGCACAAGTGACTGCTTTTTAGGTTTAAGCCTTCCTTTTCCATATCTTTTTCCTTTTACTCCTCAATTCTCTCTTCCCTGGGCAGTCAGTCCTCTCCAGTGGCTCCTTCAGTTCTGTGACTAGTCACTTTGTTGCTGGAATTTCTCTCTCAGCTGAGTCCTTGGTCTTGGAGTTTTAAGAATGAAAGAAACCACAGACCACACTGATAAGCAACATGACAGTTCATTGACAGGTAGAGAGATTAATGAGCATGATGAGCAGCAGAGGCACAACAGAACCTCTGGCAGCAGAGGAGGGAACCCAAGTGGGAAACCCCCGGAGTCTTCAGACGAGGGGTTTAAATGCTGCTTTTCCTGTCTTGTGGGAAGGGGTTCTTGGGGAAGTGTGTCACAATTGGCCTGGGGGCAGAAAATAGTCCTAAAAGTAGCCCAGGAATAAGTCTTTGCAGTTTCTGCCTTAGCCAAGGAATTCGGGTGTGTGCTCCCTACTCAGGGAGCAACCTTTTAGGTTGCTTTGTTCATTCAAAACCCAAATCTCTTGTGTCCAGAGATAAAGATCTGTTTTCTGAGGTCACCCAGAGAATGGGGGGTCTTCTAGCCCTGAGTGGGGGAACCCTCTATCAACTTCTAGGTTCTTCTAACTTGGGCTTCCAGAGACTTAATATTCGATACCCTGTCATTTCTTTGTAAGAAGGGAAAAGGGATGATCCCCTAGGACCTTACATTAAGACCAGATTAGATGTTCCATTATCAGTTTACAGATTAGAAATTTAAAAATATGGATGACATTTCATATCAGTAGGGATAGAACAATTATTCAGTAAACGGTACTGGCAGATATATGTCAAAACTCATCAAATTGTACACATTATTTTCTAGCAGTTACAAATCAATAAAGCTATAAAAATGGCACTCATGGTTGATAATTTATTATTAGGAGAAAAATGTCTTCTCAGTACCAAAATATACATGACAGAATAATTAAATTTAATAAAATAAACTAGAAAACAATTATAAGAAACCAAAATTTAGTGATTTTTCTGTGAGAAAAACTTTCTAAACATAAAACTGAAGAGGGGACTAATTTTTTTTTTTTTTTTTTTTTTTTTTTTTTTTG
>NW_003852437.1:2172508-2299289 GCF_000181295.1 Otolemur garnettii | reverse complement strand
GCAGAGTCTCACTTTGATCTCGGTAGAGTGTCCTGGCATCATAGCTCACAGCAACTTCAAACTCTTGGGCTCAAGTGATTCTCTTGCCTCAGCATCCCTAGTATAGGGCTGGGACTACAGGTACCCACCACAACACCCAGCTATTTTTTTTAGAGATGGGGTCTTGCTCTGGCTCAGGCTGATCTCAAACCCGTGAGCTCAGGCAATCCACCTGCCTTGGCCACCCAGATTGGTTGGATTACAGGTGTGGACCACCACGCCTGGCCTTGAATTTTTTTATATACACATATATATTATTTTACGGAATTGGGATTATATTGTACTAGTTCCTTCTCCCTCACGCATCCTCCACATTAGCAGCCCAATACACCTTCATACCCTGCCAGGTAAACTAAATCAGAAATCTTACAGTTGGTCTTCCAAAATGGATACAGGGTGGCCATAAAGTTCGTGTGCAATCTTAAATTGGACACTATTTATTTTGCACATGAACTTTACGGCACTTGTATACACAGACAAACATGAGAGCTTTTTTTCTGGACATAATTTTATAGAAATAAGGATTATATTAGTCTTTTTTTTGCATCTTTTTTTTTTTAATCCACTATACTTCAGTAAAATTCCATCAGTTTTCTGACCTAGCTCTAATTCCTTACTTTAATGGCTGTATAAAGGCCAGTTGTTTAAATTGCAGTTTATTCAGCTGTTTCAAATCAATGGACATTCACATTGTTTTCAGTTGTTAATCACTAAAATTATACTGCAATTGCAGTCCTTATACATATTCCATAAGAATTGGTCCTATTGTTCCTATGGAATGAGTGCTTAGGAGTACAATTGCTAGTCCTAAAAATGGAGGAGTTTTGTTTATTTTTACTTGTAATAAATGATCTCATACTGTTTTTACAAAAATGGCTAAATTGTTCAGATTTCTACCAGCCATGTAATATTTCTTTTTCAATGTCATTGTCAGTAATAGGTGTTATACCTGATTTTAATTTTTACCATTTTACATTTTTTTAATTTCCTATTTGCTCAACATCTCAAATTCAACCTGAGATGATGAGCATGGAGGATTTTTTTCTTTCTTTACCAAGTTATTTCTTGGGAATGCACACAGCCTGTACCCATGTGTAACTTTTTAGATCGTTAGGAATATACCTAGTTTTCCATGATTTTCTTTTAAATTTCTGCTCAAACTCTATTTGGCTCAACCAGAACTGTAGCCTTAGGCAGCTACACCATTGCCAGTAGGTTACATTTCTTTCTGGAGTGTCCTGGAGGTAGGATTTTGCCTCCCTTATCTGAGTTCTAAGGCAAATGAAATAGCCACAGCACTTGGGGATTAGGGTTTTCTAGGGAGCTATAAATTCAGATAAAATATCGATTGTTCTCCTGAAGCTCTAAAAGAACTTCAATCCCCTCTGTTGGCTGATTTTTCTACTGCATTTTCAGGACTAGCTTGCCACTGACCTGAGGAATGAGGGACTGAGAATAGGGCTCCATTAAAGATTGTCATGGAGGATAAAGTATCCAATATACTCAGTACTCCTATGAAACCTACTTACATTTACTCACACATTCTTGTAAAAAATAGAATACAACTATAGCCCAAGATGATGGAGAGAAGTGGACTGGGAGGGGAGAGGAGGGGAAGGTTTGACAGAGGGAGGGTAAAAGGCGGGATCACACCTATGGAACATATGACAAGGGTACAAGTCAAGTCTGTGAAATGTAGAACATGGATGTTTTGGCATAGTAATCAAGTAAATGAGGTGAAAGCTATTTTGATTGGTTTAATGTAACCACATTAGATTGTATTAAAAAAAATCAGCACATTGTACCCCACATATGCATGAATGTATTCATGATCTATGTGTATTTGACTTAAAAAAAAAACTACACACACACAAATAAATAAATGCTACGAGGTGGAAAAAAAAAATGTCACAACCCCCAGTTCCCTTCCCCTACCCCCATTTTACTTTGATTCAGTAGTTTCTTTGGGTAGATGATCTTCATCTTGTTTTGTGGTTTTAGTTAATGTCAGAGTTCTGTAATGGTTAACATTAGTTGTTAGGCTAGTATTTTCATGAGTTCACCGAGGTCCTCACTCTCTTTGGGAAGTTAAGGTCCTTTGGCAGTTTCCATAGCTGTTGAAGGACATTTAGTCCACCATTAGAATTTTAAGGTCATTTTGTCTACCTTCAAGAAGAACGGTTGGGATTCTAACTACATTAAATTTATAACTTAATTTTGGAAGAATTAATGCTTTAGGATTTGATGTTTTCTTAACTGGGAACATCTTAAGTGAAAGGGCGGCACTCGACCAGCAGAGATCTCACAGACCACCAAGGCTTGTACAAAAGGTCTTTATTGGCCAGGGAGGGATGTTGCAGAGCAGCACCAAGGAGGAGGGAGGAGAGAAGAGGAGAGAAAAAGAAGAGAGAGAGGAGGAGAGGGGGAGAGAGAAAGGAGAGAGAGATCAAAAGAAAAGTGTACTCTTATATAGGTTCAGTTAGGAGAAGTCTGAGAATGGTGACAGGATGGTAGAATAGCCAATATGGGAGTTACTGCTCTGGCGGGAAGAGCCGTTAGGGGCAGACCATAAATTTGATATTTTCAGTGGGACGTTGGGACAGGGAGATGAGGTAAGTTTTACAATTGGGAGAAAAGGAGATGTTTAGTGGGCAACTCCCTGTTGAAAGGAGCTGTAACTTTAAGAGTGAGACAACTAGTCTTGGTCTGTTTGAAAGCAGGAAGGGGCTTTTCAGGGGCAATTACCTAACAATAAGACTGAAAAACTCAATTATTTGAATGTGTACTTCTGTACAGTTTAAACAAAATTGTAGGAATTCAGTGACAAGGGACAGTAGGAAAGTATTTGCAACATACTTCATGGTCACAATGTTAATAAGCTTTGAATATAAAATTCAGTTTTGACTACAAGGAAGATAAGTAATAGAAGCATTGTCAGGGGATAGCAAACCATTTTTAAAAGAAGAAATACACATGACCAGTGCGGGATTAAAACAATGCAAATTAAAATGAGTTAAAGTTTCCCCTTACAATAAGGTGACCAGATTTTAACATTGGTAAAGTGGGAGACCATCAGGGCGGGTGTTCTTAATTAAAAATTTGGTCTTTATGGAGCAACAAAAATTTTCATAGAACGCAAAATTAGTATTGTAATTTTTTTTAAATTTCAACATAAGTACAGTTTACAAATATAATATATAAAAAGATTATGTATAGTATTATTTTATTCTTTGGCATATTTCTCGTCAAATTCTAACAATTGATAAACAATGCAAACTTTGATAAGTAGTTCTCAATAAGATCAGTTCTCAGCAATTATTATTAAAGTTTAACATTATAAAATTAATAAAAATAATATAAAATTCATATCCTGGCGAAATAGCCACATGGCAGTGAAAACTGTATATTCCCTTCCCGTTCTCCTGCCGTTCCCTAGCTTGTCGTGCATTCTTTCCAAAAATTGGGACTTTTTTAAAACACCACGGGATGCGGGACAAATTATTAAAAATTGGGACTGCCTCGCCACCTTACTTTATGACAATAATAACAAAATCAGTGTTGGGAACGGGTGTGACAAGATACTGTCCTTAACTGCTGACAGAAGTGTGAATTGCCACAACCTGCCTGGAATGTACTTTTACCCTCATACTTTTAGTAGGAATTTATCCTAAGGAAATAACCATTAGTTTATTCACTGTTTAAATTGAGTGCCCACTATATGCAAAACAATGCTTTTTTTACCAGGGATATAACAACAGAAAACATGCTTACTAAAAAACTTGTTTTCTTAGAACTTACATTCCTTTTAGTGAAGCAGATAAGAAACAAAAAAGTAAAATGTCAAGGACAATAGAATGTGGTAAGTACCCTGGAGGAACAGTAAAGGAACGACAGGGGACAGCGGTGTGGAGGTGGAGGCGTGGTCAGTGATATGCCAATCAAGAAATACAATAATGTTAAAAAGCGACTCATCTCCAAAAAATTGAAAACAGTTATTTTCTTTTCTTTTTTTTTTTTTTTGAGTTTTTATAGTTTCTACAATGAACATGCAGAAATAAATAACTGAAAACAACAAACAATTTTAAAATAATCAAAATTCTTTGACAAAAGGAAGTCTTTGGCACGTTTTACAGAGGTTGATGTATTTTAACAATCTTTTGGACATTACAGTGGATGGATTTTACTTTAGGAAAATAAATATAAATGAGTTTATTAACATAGGTTTAATTTTACAGCCTGTGAAAATGTGATAAAAGTTTATTTTTCTCAAAGCTTGCTATTTTGAAACTTGAACTCATTTAGCAAATTGAAAGTCTATGTTGCTTATCTGCAAATAAGAATATAGGGGAAACTATCAGTTTCTCCTACTGGAATTTTATTACATATTGGTGAATGATACTAAGTTATTCTTTTTATTGCTTTTCAGCACTGAATTTCAAAGAGAACCTTTGCTTGATCATTTGAAAAATCTTATTTTGTATTGCATACTTCTTTAAAATCACTTTTAATATATTTCATGGTGGATTTTATTATATTTCACTTTGATTTACAAACTATGTAAGAATTTAGATTAACTTAGAATTTTAGAATTTAATTCAGGAAAATATATTTTAGGAAAGCAGTTAAAGGATGGGAAGAAGCCAGAACCCTGCAAACCTATCCTCAAGGTGGAATTCAAAACAACTAGATCTGGGTAAGATTTTGTTTCATTGCCAGTATTCATCATATGTAATTAAGCAAATGGCATGGAAGGCTATCTTATTGTTGTTTTTAAAGACCTACTTTTATCTAATTCAGTCTTAAATTTTATGCTTTCTTTATCTAACGAAAGAAGGAAAATTGGTGAATTTTGAATAATAGACTCATTTGTGTACTTTCTGTGTTGAGTGGTTTTACTGTGTATTTTGGAAAGTTTGAATTATCTTTCCTGTCACTCTTCATAGACTTCATATACCCTTTAGTAGCAGGAGTGTTTTTATTCACTGGTGATAATTTGTGCAATAAGTAATTAAAAGAAAACTTTAAAATTTAACCTGTTTATTTATACTATATGTGTTACTTATGAAAATTGTATATATTCTTCAGAAATTAAATCTCATCATAAGACTATTTGGCAATTCTAAAAATAGGTATGGTTTACTATAGAAGGAAGTTTGCCAGTTGTATTTTAAGACATTGTCATTATATGACTTAAGAGAAAAAGATGATTTTTAAAGTTTATGTGTTTTTATATACTTTTTTGTATGTATCAAATGGTACATTTAAAAATATAAGGCAAGAAAAACTTTAAAGTAATTCAATAAAAATTCCACATCTTTTTAACCTACAAAGCGAATCTTTTATTTATATTCTGGTTCTCCAGGAGATTATGTGAAGTTATTTAATTTTGTCTATGCAAGAGAATGAATTTATAATGGCAGTGGTTCTCAAATTATGGTCCATATATTTATTAGAAATACAGATTCTCAGATTGTACCCATGATCTACTGAATCATAAACTCAGATGGTAGGACCTAGCAGTCTGAGTTTTAACTGGGCCTACAGGAAATTGTAATATACTCTAAGGTTCAGAGCCACTGGTATATTTTCAACAAGAAGCAACTTCCACTGGGATTGAATTTTTGAGCACTTACTTGGATGAACTCCTTAGGGTTTTGTGTTCCAGAGCATTAAAGAAGTTAGTTTTTATTCAGAAATGATCACCATTCAAAAAAATTATCAGCTTTAGAGAAAGCATAGAACTTAAAGTTAAGCGACTTGCTGCCACAGTAAGTGGCAAAACTCAGATTTGACCACATTTTGAGAATCTGTAGTCTCAGTTACTTCCATTAAATCATAGATGCGCAAATATTTTGATCACACAGACAGAAGTGTGTTAAGAAGTGCGTTGTTGGGTGATTTCAGTGTTGCAAGCATCATAGAGTATATTTACACAAACCTGGATGGTTCAACCTGCTATATTCCTACGCTATGTGGTACAGCCTGTGGCTCATAGGGTACAAATCTGTACATAATGTTACTGTACTATATACTGTGGGCAGTTGTAACACAACAGCAAGTATATATCTATACACATCTAGACATAGGAAAGGTATAGTATAAATACAGTATTATAATTTTATAGACCCACCATTGTACATGTGGTCTGTTGTTGACCTGCACATCATTGTGAAGTTCCTATACCTATAAATGCCTAAAAAGGGGCAAAACATTTTAAATTTTTATGTTTAATTCTATGAAAAGAAAAAGTATGGCTGCCACCTTGAAGAAACCTGGATCTCATATTGATACAATGCAAGAATGAAAAGTGAAATACACGGGGAAAAATGTTCCCTGGATTATTGCCTCTGTTACTAATCAATATTAGTTAAAATGAATAGATAGGAATTCAGAATATAAATTAGCACTGTTAGTTTAAATGTTTAAACAATTCATTTTATGTTGTAATATAAACATATTTTTCCTAGTTTCCTTCCTGTTTTTCTTTTCTTTCTTTTTTTTCTTTTTTGCTACCATATTTTTCCTATTTTAATTCCTTTTCCATAGGACAAATATGACACAAATTAATTGATGGCAGAGTGTTACCTAATAAAAAAATTATTTCCCAAACATTTATAAAGTTTGTTATGTACCAAACACTGTGTAAAATGTTTTGCATGCATGATCATCTCAATTAATTCATCACAACTGTCTTTTGACCTGTTAAACATCTATGTTATAAATGAGGACCCTGAAAAATAAGTCGAATCACTCTGTGCCAAAAATCACACCACCCCTTGACAGAATTGATACTCCTTGGAGTTCATTTAACCTATTGTTTGAATGCAATAT
The DNA here is from genome assembly GCF_000181295.1 of Otolemur garnettii. Lineage (NCBI taxonomy): Eukaryota > Metazoa > Chordata > Mammalia > Primates > Galagidae > Otolemur > Otolemur garnettii. Next base: position 2,292,419 of record NW_003852437.1, on the reverse strand, counting down.
ATCTTTTGGATCTCAACAAAGGATATAGAGGGTAAAGGAGAAAAGAATAAAAGCAACCTTATGCTTTTATTTTAGCCTTGTGCCTTTTCTCAAAGGAGAATAGGGCTGAGTTGAAATAGATTGGAAGAAGAGATTAAAAAGAAATGTGGGCCAGTTCTAATAACCAGTGGTTACAGACTGGAGTCAATATTGGAATCCTTTCTGCTCTGAGGACCAGTAGCCATTGTGTCTCTCAGCTGAGAAGCCACTGTCACTTTGTTGTGCTCACACAGATAACTGCAACGCCATGACCCCCAACTGCTCACCCTAGGACCAGAACCAGGTGTGAATCTAGCACTGGAGCCCAGACAGTAAGCTCACCCTAAACTGGCTTGAGAACCAATCAGGCGAGCTCACTTCAAATCAAGCCATACCCCTACCACCAGCCACCACCTACTCACAGCCTAGGCTACTGAGGCACTCAGAGACTCACTGACATGGATTGCAGCCAAAGAAGCTACATGGAGATTGCACTACTGCGTTTATTAGAACCAAGTCAATGTACCCTACCCAGCTGATATACTAGGATCCACATACAGGATAAAGCCTTCCCTTACGAAAGCTACTCCATAAAATTGGAAGAGGTAACTCTTTCACCAAATTTTCAGATTTCATTATAGAGACACATATAAATCATGAAAACCTAGGAAATCTGACACCCCTAATGGACATTAATAATTCTCTAATAACAGACCCCAAAGAAGAGGAAATTTACAAAATCCCTGAGAAAGAATTCAACATAAAGATTTATTTTTTAATGGAAACTCAGCAAGATACAGAGAAACAATTCAACCAAATCAGAAAAAATAATGTGATGTGAATAAGAAGTTCAACAAAGAGATATAAATGAAAAACAAACAAATCTAAGAACTGAAATGGAAATGAAATGAAATGAAAAATATAATCAAGAACTTTAACAACAGACTAGATTAAACAGAAGAAAGAATTTCTGTACTTGAAGATGGGTCTGCTAAAATAACCCAGTCAGAGGAAAACAATGAAATAAAAAAGAATGAGGAAAGCTTATAAGATTTATGGTACACCAGTAAATTAGCAAATATTCACATATTCTTTATAGAGGGGGAAAAGAGATGGAGGAAGGCACAGAGAACATACTTAGCAAAATAATAGCTGAAAACTTACCAAGTCTTGGGAGAGATATTGATATCCAGATCCAGAAAGCTCAAGGGTACCCAAACAGACTTAATTTAAAAATGTCTTATCTAAGATACATTATAATCAAGCTGTCAAAAATCAAAGTCAAAAGAGAGAATTCTAAAGTTCTGTAAATCACATGTAAGGAATCTATATCAGAGTAGCAGTAGATTTCTCAGTTTAAATGCATGACAGTAAAGAATGGATGGCATGCTTGCTTTGGCAGCACATATACTAAAAATTGGAACGATACAGAGAAGATTAGCATGGCCCCTGTGCAAGGATGACATGCAAATTCGTGAAGCGTTCCATATATTAAAAAAAAAAAAAAAAAAAAAGGATGGCGTACTCAAAGTGCTAAAAGAAAAAGAAAAGAAACTACCATCTAAGAATACTATACTCAGCAAAACTATCCTTCTGAAATGGAGAAATAAAGTCCTTTTCAGACAAACTAAGCTTAACAGATTCATCACCTCTAGACTCATCTTAGAAGAAATGATTAAGGGAGTGCCACAGCCATTTAGATTGGAATCTAAAAAAGTTGATTTCATAGAAGTATTGAATAAAACAGTGGTTGCCAGAGACTGGGAAGGACAGAGGAGAGAATGGTGGGGAGAAGATTGTCAGTGGGTACAAATTAGTTGGAGGAGTAGGTTCTGGAATTTCATTGCACAGTGCAATGACTATAGTCAACAACAGAGATGTTACAAATATCAAAATATAGTAGAACCTCATAGTCGACTACCTCTTTGCATTGACCACCTCTTTAAGTTGGCCTAAATTTACCTAAATCATAACCAGGCATACATCACAAATAGTATCAGTACAGTAGGCCTAGTCCATTATGTTGACCAGTCTGTTATAGTATCTTGGGTCGTCAACTTACAGAGGTCCTACTAGAAGGGAGTATTTCATATTCTCCTACCACAAAGAAGTGACAAATGTTTAAGGTGAAGTGCATGCTAATTTATGTGATTTGATCATTAACTATGTGTGTACTTAGCAAAACATCACATTGTGCCCATAGATATCTACAATTGTTATGTCATTCATAAAGAAAAAATAAAAGTGAGTATTATAATAGTTAAATGTGGCAGTTTAGTCACATATGGAGGATCACATCTAAGAGATTACTTTATTCCTTTTCATCATAACACCTATTATGGCAAATTTTTGAAAAGAGCCAGATGAGAAATATTTTAGCTTTTGCTACCTAGATGCTCTCTGTTGCAACTAATCAACTCTGCTTTCGTAGCCCCAAGGCAGCCATACACAATACATAAATAAGTGAATGCAGCTGTGTTCCAGTAAAACTTTCTTTATGGATACTATAATTTGAACTTTGTATAATTTTCATGCATCATGAAATATTCCTTTATGATTTTTTTCAGCTATATAAAAAATATAAAAACCATTTAACAACATTGATTCTGCAAATCCCTTGAGCATGGTATATCTTCCATCTGTTCACGTCTTCTGTGGTCTCTTTCCTCAGTGTTTCATAATTCTCCCAATAAGGTTCTTTCACTCCCTTTGTTAAGTATATTCCTAGGTATTTTGTCTTTGTTGCTACTTGGGAAGGTATCATGTTCTTATCATGAAAGGGTACTGAATTTTGTCAAATGCTTTTTCCATATCAATTGAAAGGATTATATATAGTCTTTGTTTTTGCATCTATTTATTTGGTGAATTATGTTTGTAGATTTGCATATTGTTGAACCATCTTTGCATCTCTGAGGTGAAGCCCATTTGGTCATGGTGAAGAATTTATTTTATGCGGTACTGAATTTGGTTTGCTAAAATTTTATTGAGAATTTTTTACTCTATTGTCATAAAGAATATTGGTCTGTAGTTTTCTTTTATACTGGTATACTTTCCTGGCTTTGGTGTCAAGGTAATACTGGCTTCATAGAATGTGTCAGGGAGGGTTCCATCATTTTTAATGTTAAGGAATAATTTCTGTAGTATAGGTACATGTTCTTCTTGGTAGGTTGGTAAAGTTCAGGTGTAAAACTTGGTCCAAGACTTTTTTTAGTTGGAAGATTTTTTATTGCTGTTGTAATGTTGGTGTTTGATGAAAGTCTATTCAGGAGTTCTGTTTCTTCCTGACTGGGCTTCTGAAGGTTGTTGCCAAAAATTTGTCTCTACTAGTTTTCCAGAATTGTGACTTTTACCTGTAAGCTTAAATTTAATCACTGTAAATAAATAATTTATGTTGTTTTTCTTAAAAATGATAGTCTTAATGAATTTTGGAGAAAATGCCTGTCAATTATCTAACCCTAAATAGCAATAGTTTGTCATTCTTTGAAGCAAAAATAATAGCAGCTAGTTCACTTGATTCACTCAAAGGATTGCACATATGTGTCTTTAGACACAGCCGTCTAACTATGTATGCAGAAGTGCATTGGTTTACTTCTTATTTTCTCCACACAGATGTGTCAAGGATCAAGATTTAAAATTAGTCATTTAGTACTCCCTTTAGGGCATTCAGAAGGGGGGGGGCTGTAATGTGTGGTAATGAAGATAGCAGTTACTAGTCAGTTATGTGCCCCTGCTGTGATTACTGATGAGATGCTAAGAGACTTTATCCACCTTTTGCTTCTTTTGTGGAAATATCAACACAATGAGTAGGCAAGTAATGTCTTAATTGCATAGTAAAAATGGTTTGACTCACACCTTTTGAAAGGGTCCTGGTAAGCCCTAGGAGTCCACAGACCATGCTCTGAGCATTGCTGTTGTATATTGCACAGCAATTTAGAAGATCTATTCAAAGAAAATGATTTTGGATTTAACATTTTTTTTAACCGAAAGGGACATAAATTAGGCCCCATTCTTATTACAGTTTAATTTAGCATCACAAAAATAATGTAGACAAAATATTTAACATAAAATTATGTTAAAACCAGAATTTTTTTTTGATACTATACTACATGAACCACTCGACAAAGTTATATTATTATTATTATTATTAATTGGTCTTTAAATGAATAGGAACTTGTTTAGCTATATTTTGTTTATTAATTTTTCTCCCAGTCCTAAATCTTTTTTTTTTTTTTTTTGGTTAGGTTCGGGTTTGAATCCGCCACCTCCAATATATGGGGCTGGCACCCTATTCTTTGAGCCACAGGCAATGCCCCCAGGCCTAAATCTTTTTATCTTTATTAATGAAGGAATATTTTGGTTGGTCACTAGGAAACATGGTTTGGAGATGGCCAGCCTAATTCCAGGCGGTCCTCTTAAAATTGACAAAGGTACAAATCTGAACTAGACAGACACTGGAATATTATCAGGTTCATTGTGCTAGTAAAATAATAGGTATATTGAGAGAATATATTTTGTACTGAGCACTGTCATAACCAATTTATATATTGTTAACATTTATTCCTCACAATAATCTTAGGAGGTAGATAGATTTTACTAAAGAGAAAACTAAGGCTCAAACAGTGCAGTCTTCATAAATACAAAGTAATGGAGCTGGGATTTGAACACAGATGTCTGCTTCCAAAGCTTCAGTTCCAACCCAAGTGTGCTTTTGATATCCTCTCTACTGCACGTCATTAGCATAATGATTTACTGTTATGCTACCCTGTTATTTCCCTGTTCAGCTCAAAAAGGACCCAGAAGAAAACTTTTCATGACTAAGCATTAATTTTCTATTTTTGTCAAAAAGTAGTTTTGGAGCTCGGCCTCCCTACCCGGACACTCAGTTGTGGTGATATGGGGTTTCAGAGAGTGAGAAGGGGCATGGGCCGTTCTAGTGACATCCTCGATAACATCCTTACGTTCTCTGCTAACTACCCAGTAGTGATAGAGTAAGTCTCCACTTTGTGCGTACTAGTGCCACTCAGAGTGTGACCTGCAAATGGTTCCTGTTTGCTAACTGGCCTGAGGCAAACAAAATAAAGTTATTAGAGATAAATGCTATGGAAAGAATAGAGCAAGGACGAAAGGCAGTATGTATACAGGTGTGGTTTTACTAAAATATTACATAAGCTCATATATAAATGTATAAATTCTAAATATGTAAAATGAGGATTAAAAAGACAATTTAGTTATATGCCATAATATTTATATTTGCTTATAAATTACATACTTGTTAAACTTTAAGGAAGTTTATTTATTCTTGTTTTAGAAAAAAGTAAATATGTTTAGCAATTTCAAGTTTTTTTTCCACATACACTCAGGGGAAGTTTCACAATAGGTGCTAAGAATGATTTGATCATACTGGCAGTAATAATACAGTAACTCTTACTAAGGTTGTACTATCTAATTTAAGAATTATCTGTGATTAGGTACTTATCGCTTTATCTTCATTTTATGTGGGTCACTATGAAAGTTTTGAGACAGATCATGTTATGGTCCATTTCTCTTCCAAGCACCACAGTTGACAGCATAGTTTCTGATTCACTGGTGCAGGTTACAGCTTGCTGGGCTTATTGGTGTTGCTGGGAGGGCTTCATTTGTTTGTCTGTACATATTTTATGTTTTCTTGATTTTTGTCTATCTCAAAACTTTCGTGATGACCCTTGTATACATGTAGAAATTATGCCCAGAGAAGTTAAATTAAGCACCTTGTTCAAGATCACACAGAAAGTAAAACCAGAGCTAAGATTTAATTGTGGGTGATTTAGCTCTGGAACTAACACATTACATACCTACTGCTTATAGAAGATGGAAAGATTTTAAAAATTCAATAACTGGGAAAGAAGGAAATAACTTCATAAATAATGGGTGAGGAGGAAGATAGATATACTGGGCTTAGACTTATAAAAGACTCTTATAAAAGAGTCTCAGACAAACTGTAATTGAAGAGATTAAAGGAAATCATATACAGAATATTTAAAATCATCTGTAAATAACTTCACCACCACAAAATGGATAGACAAATCAGAGATACAGAAATAACCTGCATACTGTAATGTATGAAAAAAATTGGAATCCAATTTTTAAAAATCAGACTACTTAAATCACTTAGATTTAATAATGACTAATGTCGAAAGAGTAGGAAAATTAGATTAACATAGTTGTTTGACAAATTCGAATTGTCAGTCCGACAGTTGATATGAGCGCAGAGGGGCTGTGGTTTGAAAAGTGTAGCAGCCACAGTTCTAGCAGAAAATCAAGGCCTAGAGGAAATGATTTGAATGACTCCTCTCTTTTCTCTCGAGGGTGATTGGTGGTTAGTACAATTCCTGATGCATCCTTGGGAAGCTAATTCATTACTTGCAGTGGATGCCTCAAGACATTAAGATTCTCTCTGGGAACTTCTCTGGAGGACTAGTTAGCATTGATGTCAAGGCAGTACATTCAAGATACTTAGCAGAAACCCTGAGAGAATTGTATGACAGTTTTATATAAGGGATGAAACAAAGTTTTAAAGACCAAAGGAAGGTATGGGAGTCCAATGTACTCAACGTTCATTTATATTTTAGCTTAATTTTCAGAAATTCACCTGGGTTTTACCTAATCCAATTATAAACTCTACACAGGACTATTCATTGTTGTAGTGTATAAAAGTGTTAGAATTTAAGATTTTGTTATTTCATTAAATTAAAAAAAAACTGTTTCAGCAAGAAAATCATCTTCACTATGCTATTTTTAATCCCAATTATGTGTTTTACTTCCAGGGAACCTTTTATCATTTTGTCAGGAGGTTTGTCATATGACACTGTAGGAAGAAGACCCTGCTTGACGGTGATGCACGGGAAAAGCACTGCTGTGCTAGAAATGGACTATTCAATTGTGGATTTTCTAACACTCTGTGAAACGCCATATCCAAACGGTCAGCTTCGCACCTTTAAAATTCAGACTCTATATAGACACCTGATGTTCACAGCAAAGACCTATATGCTGTCTAAGTGGTTTTCTTGTCCTGCTGTGCTAATTCTTACGGGGAAGAGGTGCGGCATTCATAACCTCACAGATTTTATCTCAGAAGTTTTAAAATGTATTATTTAATATTAGATAGTAGTAGTAAGCACCTTTGATGGATGTACAATACCATCCATGTCAGAAACATTTTGAAATTCTGTAGAACAGTAGTATATTAATTAGGATTCTCTAGAGAAGCAGAACCTATAGAAGACAGATCGGTGAATATAAAGGAATTTGCTCACTCAGTTGTGGGAACTGAGAAGTCTAAAATCTGCTAAGCAGGCTAGCAGGCTGGAAATTCAAGAGTTGGTGGTGTTCCCTGGAGTGAAAAATCTGCAGGTTGACATCTCAGGCACGGTTTCCATATTGCAAACTTGAGGCAGAATTGCTTCTTTGGGAAACTTTAGTTGATGCCGTTAAGGCCCTCCTCAGAGTGGATGAGGCCCACTCATTCAGAGGGCAATCTACTTTACATAAAGGGTACAGATTTAAATGTTCATTACTTCTAAAAAATATCTTCACCCCAGCATTTAGGCAGGTGTTTGATCAAACAGTTGGGGGCATCATAGCGTAGACATGTTGACACATAGAATTAACCATCACAGCTAGTATATACGATTCAAGAGGAATTTAAATTTGAATCTTTTTTACTTCATTTCAGACTCATTCAGGTGTTAAGATACAAGCCCTTAACAGGCACATATAAAACATCCAAGAAAGATATTAAAGTATTATAGTAGAATTCTGTTATGTTCTTATGACAGCAAGTAATGAAAATTGTTCTTGAGTTGTTCAGATTTAAATTTTTGTTTTGTTATGTATGTACGGCCTTAGAATTTCCAATATCATAGAAGTTACTGTGAGCTTCTTGTTTTACTCATTTTTACAAAGGCAAAATAATTTTGAGTGGATTATTAAACAGATTTATCACATCTAAAATATACTAGATTTAATTTTTTAAAACATGCACGAAGTATTGTAATAGCAACATTATAAATACAAAAAATAAAACAAAGCCAAGCAAGAAATGTTTATTATCTAATATGCTGTCTGTTTACTTTTTGAAAACTATTATTCATGCATTGTTCTCCTATTCTAGATTTTCAAGAACCATATGCTGTGGTGGTTCTTCTAGAAAAGGATTTAGTACTTATAGACCTTGCACAAAATGGGTAAGAAAATTTGGTGAGCAAATCTTATCAGTATGCGGTTGAAAAAAAACCAAAAACCTTCTAGTATAGTTTAAGCCCTATATGTATATCCATAACCTTGACCCCACATTTCTGATTCTCTCTCAAATTTCTCTGTTGTTTAATCCCATGGAATTTACTTTTTTAAGTGAAAATTTGTTGTATTTTTGAAATTTTATATGCTTCATTCAATTTGACACTAGAATCCTGGGACCACACAAAATCAGCATGTCCAAAATTGATCCCATCATGGTTTAGATGGTTTCTCTACCTCTGTTCACTCTCTATACAGTGTGTTGTGTGTCTCATTGTCAGATCAGATTTCAGTGCAGCACCAATTGTGGTCCTGTCCTCTTTAAACCATGGTTAGCTATTGTTTTTTGATGTAAAACACCTCCCCAGTTTGCTACTCCCAACAGTAGGAATTCGGGGCTTTTTCCCAGCCTAGTATCTCACTGTGCTCTCTTTCCTGGGAAAACCTAATTGTGTGTTCTGCAGACTTCACACGCCCCTGTCTTCTCTTATCTAATTCCCAGTAGCACTACACTGCCACTAAAAATACACGTCACTTTCAAAGTCAGCTTTCTTTTCTTTTTTAAGCCTTTCCTATCCTCTCTTTACCAGATATATCCATCAGACCTACAAATCTCTCCCATAGCTTTTTTGTGACTTTTCATGATATTTGCTATATTCTGCTTTGCCTATCATAGATGATTATATGTTTACTTATAAATTCTTTGACTGTAAGCTCCTTGTTCTATTTTTTTCCTTGTTTTATTTATCCTGAGAAGTAGTTATTAAGCATGATTTCAATTGAGTTAACCCATTCGGTATTCCAGGGCTTCACAGTCAAGGGTGATTTTGCCCCCCAGGTGTTATTTGGCAAAGTCTGTAGAGATCTTTAATTGGGGCTGAGGATATTGCTCCTGGCATCTAGTGAGTGGAAGACAAATGCTGCAGCAAATCCTCGGTGCACAGGGCAGTCCTCCACAATAAGGATTGTCTGTTCCAAAATGCAAAGCACTGGCTTTGAGAAAACCTGAAGTGGGCCAGCCGTGTTATTTACCCGATCTCTGGGCTGGGCCATCCTGAATTCTCTTCAGTTTGGCTCTAGCTATTTGTAATAATAGTGAGGTTTTTCTTCTTTGTTAAAATAAAAAGGCCATTTGAAAATATTATTTCTATGTAACAGTCCTAGAATAAATTTTTCTTAATGTGATTTTCTTTTATTTCCCCGTTAGGCAAATTTTTCAGATAATTGAGACTTTTCACATGTCATCTAGCCTGAGATACATTTAAGTCAAAGAAAATACTGTGGAGTATCCTGTGACTAGGCGTTTTACTTAGCAAAGTGCCAATTAAGTGTATAGTGATACAGTGTCAATTAAGTGTATAGTGATACGGTGTCAATTAAGTGTATAGTAATAAAGTGTCAATTAAGTGTATAGTAATAATGGAATCACTGAGCTAAGGAAACACCGTGTTCTACAGAGAAACAAGTTGCTTGCCATTTTGTCATTTTTATTAATGCATGTTGTCTGGGTTTTATCTTCTGCTTAGGGAAGGAAGGGTAGTGATAGTTGGGTTCATTTTATAGTCCATCAAGGAATTTTCTGCAGTTTTTCCCCTCTATTTTTAGAAACTGATTTTCAGTAGTAGACTGATCTAATTTTGTAGTTTAGCCACTTTGCATGCTTTATATATATTTTTAGCCGGTTGCCGGGTTTTCTAGACATTTTTAAGTAACTGTTCTCTTTCTAAGAACTTTAAAACCAGAAGAGAAATATTATTGTTTATTTTGATAGGGTTCTATTTTAATTTCAAGAGTTTCGAAAGCATTATTTTTGCTTTACAGAATAAAGTAAATTTATATCTAGAAAATATTTATAGACAAATTTTAAGTTCTTGCAAAAACAAGATAACTTTCTGGATTAAATATTGAACTAGATCTCATACTAATAGAAAAGAATTAAAAATTTGTATTAGCCCTGCTGGTGGAAGGATGTGAGATGTCTGTTATTAAAAGCCTGATGGTTAAGAGAACAGTTTAAATTCTGTTTTAACTACTTGCTAGCTGGCATGTCTCTGGAAGATGATTCTCTCTAAGCCTCTTTTCTTCAGTAAAATGCCTATGTCAAAGGTTTGATGCAAGAAGTCAATGAGATCAATATGTATGTTTAAAATACTTCACCTAGTGTGTGGCACTTGGTATGTTGTTGCAACAACAGTGTTTCTATTTATTTTTCTAACTGAATATTTTTTACTATAAAAGACCTCAGCTTTTTTTAACCTACTTACATAAATTAAATCAATTTGATTTCTGTGATAGAAAGTAGATTTTTAAGTGTTTATTTTTGTAGTAATCCTACTACAGTTCATTAAATTAAGAAAAATTTTCCTTTTCCCTGTTGTTAAAGATACCCTATATTTGAGAATCCCTATCCTTTGAGCATACATGAGTCCCCGGTTACATGTTGTGAATACTTTGCTGATTGCCCTGTGGACCTTATTCCTGCACTTTATTCAGTTGGAGCGAGGCAGAAACGTCAAGGTTACAGCAAAAAGGTACTTAATGTTACATTTTAGTAATATGTATTTACTACCTTGAGTGTTTGATAATATTGATATCTTTCTATAGAAAATATATAGAAAATCATTTCTGGAAGCAAAATATATTGTTCACTGTTTTGTTATATTGTTTAATTCATCATTGTTTTTAGTCTAGATTTATATGTAAGTTGGATTTATATTACATGTGCATATGTATCTACAGTATGCTTGCCAGTTGCTTCATAGACTCATCTTTTTCTTGTAGGAGTGGCCCATCAATGGAGGTAATTGGGGCTTGGGTGCTCAGAGTTACCCAGAAATAATTATCACAGGGTGAGTAAGTCTACTTTCACCAAGTAAATCAATAATAGCTAAAAATAATTGATTAAGACTGTATTAATTTTGATTTTTTGGACAGGTAGAGCTTTCCTTTATATTGTAACGTAGTAAGAAATAAGTTATCAAGAACCTACCAGTTTATCCTGATTTTTTTTAACCTTTTACTAATTTTGATGACTTTAAAATAACTATATACAATTAAGTAAGAAAGGAATGTAGTTTTCTTTTATTTATTACATTTTAACTTACTTGCTTTTTATAGGCATGCAGATGGGTCAGTTAAGTTCTGGGATGCTTCTGCAAGTAAGTACTTTGAGTATGACTTGTTATATGTTACTTAGTCGTTGCTTTTATATTTCCTGTTTTGTAATAATTGAATAACAAATATTTAATTTGAAATTTAGAGGCTGTAAATTTTATGCTTAATTTATCTAGTACATAAGTTTAGAATTTCTTTTTTTTTTTTTTCCTGGGGCCAGGTTTGAACCCACCACCTTCAGTATACGGAGCTGGCACCCTACTCCTTTGAGCCACAGGCGCCACCCAGTTTAGAATTTTTAATATAGTCAAAATAATCTTAAGGATATTAGTAATTCAAGAATAATGCTCAGTGAACATATTTAAATATTTTCCTTCAATATTTCATCAAATCTTCTCTTCCTGACTCAAAGATAGAAGAAGCAAGAATATATTCCACATTAACAGAAATTTCTAGAATAATTTTAATGCCAACTCCAAACTTAATCTCAAAAGTGCATGTTCTCTGTGTGAAATATATCTGGTGGCTACATAGCAGCAAAAAAGGAAAAGATGCCTTTAATGATTAATGGTTATGAAACACATGTGGCAGGTATTCAGTGGGAATCCAGTTAACCCAGGATATGTTTTGTTTCGCCATGCAGGCATGTTTAATAATATTGATACTGGACTTTGTATAGAAAAAATACATAGAAAATTATATTAGGAAAAAAAATTCCTATATTATTTTCATTGTATTTATACATTTTTTCCCCCAAATCTTTTGTTACACATTTTTTCAGTTGCTTAAATCCATCGTGATAGTGGTTATTTTTTAATGAATACAATCAGTATTCATTTGGTTGGGTAATTAGTGCAATGAATTAACACTCTAAATGTATAATAGACTACTCTAATGTAGACAGAGAAATGAAAATATGGTGTGAATAAGCATAGGCTGTTTTCTGTGTACTTAGTGTGACTGATAAATATTACATTGTATTTGATCTCCTTTATGTTAAAACGTCTGACATGTTATCTTTTTTGTAGTAACTTTACAAGTATTATATAAACTAAAAACATCTAAAGTATTTGAAAAGTCAAGAAATAAAGACGACAGGCCAAACACAGACATTGTAGATGAAGATCCGTATGCCATTCAGATCATCTCCTGGTGTCCAGAAAGTAGAATGCTGTGCATAGCTGGAGTTTCCGCTCACGTCATTATTTATAGATTCAGCAAACAGGAAGTGATTACAGAAGTAATTCCGGTAACAGTCTATTAATTATTTTTAGTGTCATCTTGTCTGACATTTTAAAATCTGTGGATTATTTACAAGACCTGACAATTTATGGTCAGTTGTGCATAGAATTTTTGAAAACACTTCAGTGTGTACACTGCCATCTCTCTTTTGGGAAAACTAACATAATTTTTGCTTATCTTTTTACCGAATGTTTAAATCCTTAAGTATGTTTTATATTTTATAAATGTAAAATATAAATAAATAATATTTATTAAATATATTTATCAAAAGTAAATACAAATGTGAGTGTTCTCTAATTTGGTATTAATAGAACTACCATAAATTCTAAACTTATGTGGACTCTCACACAAGCATTTTAAAAAAGTTGAGTGAAAAACATTTTCTTTTCTGAAAAATCCTTACCTACAGAAATCTTGCTTAATTTTACCTTTAAAAATATTCTTTCCACTGAGATTGATGTGTGTGAGTATAAACTGTAATTTGGGGGAGTAGATAAACTGCTTTACTTTCGTAACAGATGCTTGAAGTTCGATTGTTATATGAGATAAACGATGTGGAATCTCCAGAGGGTGAGCAGCCACCACCCCTGCCAACACCGGTGGGAGGGTCCAATCCTCAGCCCATCCCTCCCCAGTCTCACCCGTCTACCAGCAGCAGTTCATCTGATGGGCTTCGTGATAATGTACCTTGCTTAAAGTAAGTTATAAAACATTGCGGAGATTGTTTGGATATTTTACTTTAGACCAGTTGTAAGTATGAGTAGAGCCACAGTAACGCTGTCCAGTTGTGGATCTAGATAGCATAGGAATGGCTCTTCCTCTGTTTGGTTTTGGTTAATCTCCCTCATTTTTCTATAGTGTCAAAAAGAATGTCATTACATCTTATAATTTTATCCTTAAACTAACCATAGTTTAATCTCCCAGCATTCTAGTAGCATGGACCTTTCTTCTATTATCAATCTCTTATAAATCCATTAAGTCAGGATTTATATGCAGATTGGACCTATGTTTAGCTTGCCTTGTACCACACTGAAAATTAGATTTCTTACAGTCTTTAAAGACTCAGTTGTTTCCTAATCATTTTCTTGTCTTATTCTGAAGTGTTTCTGGTATCACATTATCTTTATTTAAAAGTTTTTATCATGTATTCCAAACTTAAATACAGAGACAGTTTTGTGTGCGTGTGTGTGTGTGTGTGTGTGTGACAGAATTTCTCTGTGTGTCCCATGGTAGAGTGCTGTGGCATCATAGCTCACATAATCCTCAAAATCATGGTCTCAGTGATTCTCTGGCCTCAGCCTCCCAAGTAGCAGGGACTACAGGTGCCCACCACAATGCCAGACTAGTTTTTTCTCTTTTTTTAGTAGAGACAGAGGTGTCGTTCTTGTTCAGACTGGTGTCAGATTCCTGAGTTCAGGCGATCCACCACACCCGGCCAAATCTTGCTTTTTATATACAGATAAATTTGATATGGTTACCTTTTTTATGTCTAATTTATCTTATTTGGTGGTTAAATTTTTTAATGATATGGCAGAAAAAATAATGAGTAAAGAGTTAAAATTGTTGAAGAATTACATAAAGACTATGTGATCAAAAGTACTCCATTCATGGGGAAGTCCGTTAGGATAATAACAGAAAAGAGGTTTTGGAAGAGGTCGGAGAGATTCAGCAGAATGATGGGGGAACAAAAGGTAGATTCTAGAAGGATTGAGATAGGGAAAGTTAAGAAAAAGAAGGAATTTGCATTTAGTAAAAGAACCAGGCTTTGACCTATTTTGTTTTAGAACTTCTCAAAATTTCTTCTATTGTTAGATAATTTTACAATTGCCATGAAGAATGTCTATGTGATCAGAAATGCACTCATGCCAAAGATAAGGCAGATAGATAATTTTATATCACTGTCATTTTAAAAGTACAGATTTTTAAAATATTCTTTACATGTTTATAAAAATTTAAGGTTGTCCAAGCTACTGGTTCTCGAGCCAGGATAATTTTGCTCCCCCAGGAACATTGGACAATATCTCAAGAAATTTTTAGTAGTCACTTTAGGAGTAAGGGGGATGGTATTTACATCTAGTGGGCAGAGACCAGGGATGACACTGAAAACCCTACAGTGCTCCGAATGGCACCCACAACAAAGCATTACCCACCTCAATATGCAGCAGTGCCAAGGCTAAGAAACTCTGATCTGCACAGCCTAAGTGTGAAGGTTATGCAGCTGCATTCCTCAGGAAGATCTCAAGTTTCTCTCTCTTTTTTTTTTTTTTTTTTTTTGTTTTGGTAGTTTTTTTGTCTGAGGCTGGGTTTGAACCCACCAACTACGGCATATGGGGCCTGTGCCCTACTCCTTTGAGCCACAGGCGCCACCTGGTCTCAAGTTTCTCTTTTCTCTCTCATGCACATACGAACACATACCCCCCTCCTTTTAGCTGCAGTTTGGCACGTATTTAGGTAGAATGACACTGGCAATATAGAATTCTACATTTTTTTTCTCTTTGTTAATTACTTGGTCCTACTTTAATTTAAACTTAAATTTCTTAAGTTTCCATTAATTCCCTTTTTTTGTGATTTAAATGTTTTTGCAAGCTCTTTGTTAAGTTTAATTTTTATAAGTAAATAAAGTACAATTTGTCTTTTGAACATATTCCGTAACATATTTTCATATTTCTTCAGCAGTGCTATCAATTACTGAAGTGACATTTTAACAACATGATTTCATATAAATATACATTATCTTCAGTAAAATTAGAATACTTTATTCAATTTGTACTTTATAATTTCTTACACCTCCAAATGTTGTTAGGCTTGTGGCCAGAGGTCTAGCAGCATAAAACATTAACATTATATTCCTGCCTGAAAAGTCAGCACCATCTCTGTGCTGCTTTCTCAGGACAGGGTAGGTCAAATGAAACAGTACTGACAGGGGCAGCCCTGCTGTTTGGACCAGAGTGACAAGACCTTTACCTTGGCATTTTAGGTTAAAGTTAAAGGCAGGCCTGTAGGTGAGTCTTTGTCCTCTGTTCTTGAAAAGGCCTTTCTCCAGTTTTTTTTACTGACTGAAAGAACAGGGAGAATAGTTAAAGTCACAATCGGGAGTAACTTTTCTTTTCGGCTGATCCATTTTTTTCAAAATTTCAGAATCTTACAGGAGTGCCCACATTTTGGTTACATAATTTGCTTTTATACATTTTAAGGCAAAGTTTTAAGTGTGCTCTTCATTTATAATGTGTGTATTGTATCGTTAGGTGTGACTTTACCTTTTAAAACCACCCAGCCCGCAAACCAAACAGAGAGTTCTGCAATATACAATGCACTTAGAAGCTACTGTTGGCTTAATTCCACAGTTGTGAGTTTTCTTTACGATTCTTGGACCTAAGATCATCGTATAGCTGGTGTCTGTTTTGTGTTGGGAGGGCCTTTGATACTTGTGATGGCATGTTTTGGCACACTTTTAATCTTTTACAATTATTTAGTAGAATATCACTTAATAAAGGAATGCTTTTTAATGCTTTTTTAAAAATGCTTTTTAAGAGGAGTCCTGCTAGCTAGAAAATCTCATGTAGCCAATTCATTAATATTTTATGTGAGCAGGAGTCCTTTTTTGTTGTCATTAACTGTTAACTTGTATGGGTGAATATACTTTGCCTATCTTGGGTATATATGCGCAATTATGTATAAACAAATTTTTTTCTTAATCCTAAAAAGTTAATGTGACTGATTTGATGATAATGTTATTTTTTGCCCTTTTGAATGTCATTATAGACCCCTACTTTTTTTTGGAATTGGCAAATTGTTTTAATTTTTTGAATTTTATTACCTTAACATGATTTTTGTCATAGTTGCTGGAGGAAGCTTCTTTTAAATTGGTGCTTGAGAATTTTTAACACCACCTCAGAATTTATGTGACCATTCTTATAATCTGTGTTAAGAAGATATTCTAGACTTGCCTTGACCTCTGCCTGCCCTCTCATATGGAATCAGCTGTTCTAAGAAGTTCTGGGTCCTTTAGTGGAGAATAAAGTAAGGGATGAAATACGACTTTTAGGAATATATGTAACATTGTTTTAAATAAGCACTATAATATACTATACTATACAAGAGCTAGAAAAAAATAAGCTTTTAAAAAAAGAATAATTAAAATTTTATACTTCTTACTGAATTTTCACATTACTCTACAACAGTGGTTCTCAACCTTCCTAATGCCACAGTGACCCACAGGGTGAGAACCGCTGCTCGACAATGTAACTAATTAATTTTTTAACTTCTTTGTCAAACCACTCTTTTTCTGTAATTTTTTATTAATTTGGAATTTTTCTTTATGCATTAACAAAAATTAAATCCAAAATTGCAATATTAAAATTATTACTAGCAGTAAAACTACCAGGTGAACAACAAAATACATCACTACAGTTGTCTTTTAGACTGTTGAGCATAGCTTAAGTAAGAGATCAAATTACTTTGTTTTTGAGTTACGTTACCCTTGTGTATAATTTTATAAAATCGTTTTATCTTAAGACTTTTAATGTTTTAAATGACAATTCTTTTTTGAAAGCAGATTTTTTAATCAGATACAAGTAAACTGCCTTATGGCTCTATTTTATGAGTTGGCTATAACTCTCTAGTAGTTCAAAGTTAAAAGACTTCTGAGAGATTCAGCCAGCACCTGGCGGTCTATAATTGCTACTTAGTATCTACACAGCAACCCAGTAATTACACTGCTCTTTACTCTCATCTATATTCTTAACACATAAAGAAATAAAATAATTTCAGGTGATGACAGAAGCATCACCTTAATTATTGATAAAGATGATGATGCCCAAGGGCAAGTTGAAACTTCCAAATACCAACTGACCTGCGTACATAGGCAGCCTTTTCCTCCCAGCCCTGGCAGCGTTAAGTGCAGGAGAAAATGCATGCCTAGACAGACTTGCTCCCAATTCTTCCCATATTTACCTGCTACATAAGGCACTTGACCTTGCAAAGGGGTGGAGAGAGACCCAAGAGTCCAATGAACTTAACTCAGGAAGAAACACTAGATGTAGCAAACTAGTTCTACTAATTGCTTACCTGACTCTGTGTGTGGGTGTATGTGTGAACTTTGTATCCTTGATTGCTTTTTTCTGGTTTAAATGAATAAAAAAAATTTATTAACTTTAATATATGATGTTATTTATTGATGTTTTAAACTATAAATCTAAATTACAACATTAAAACTTTAAAATTAGAATTTTAACACAAATGTAAGTGAATCTTAGTAAAGCATAATGTAGTCTGGCTACAGTGGCTTCTACCTGTAAGCCTAGCACTAGGTTGAGGCAGGAGGATCCCTTGAGCTCATGAGTTCCACACCAGCCTGAGCAAGACTGAGACTCCGTCTCTACTGAAAATAGAAAAATAAGCTGGGCATTGTGGTGGGTGCCTGTAGTCCCTGCTACTCAGGAGGCTGAGGCAAGAAGACTGTAGGAACTCAGGAGTTTGAGGTTGCTGTGAGCTAGGCTGGTGCCACAGCACCCTAGCCTGGACAATAGAGTGAGTCTGTGTCCCCAAATAAGTTAATTAATAAATGAATAAATAAATAAAACATACCATAAAGTAAGAACACACACACACACACACACACATATATAGTTATGGTTATTTTGATCCTTATTTTAGGCTTCCGATAGAACCCATGAACCAGAATGTATACACATATTATAAACATGGGGATTGCATGATAACTGTATTTCTTTTTCTTCAGCCATTATGTCAGAATTTATTTATGGTCTGGATAATTCTCTTGTGTTACCTTACTAAAGGACCAACTTTGAAGGGAGAGTCATTATGTTCAGGGATATATTAAAGAGGGATACTAGTATCTTAGTAAAATTTTACATAAGCTGGTGAAGATATATCAGTTTTTGAGATTTTTGTCTAAAATATGTATATTATAACAGTTTTTAAAATCACAAACAATTAAGTTATACCTCATTTTTTTTAATAGTCTTTCAGGTAAATTCAGATCTTTATTAACTTGATATTGTTTTAGTCCACAGGACCAAAGACCAGTTTCTTAAAGTAAGAAATATAACAAATTGATGTTAAAATATAATCAATATTGAGATTTTTTTCATATAAAATTCCTTTGTGCATGGTTGATTTTTTTTTGAAGAAACATTTTCAGAGCAACTGTTTGATTTGTTCCTTTTTCAAGTGAAATTTTGTTTCTATGTATTTTAATTGTCCCTTTGCAAGGTATTTGTTCAAATAAATAATCATTTTGAAACTCTTAATGTCTCTAAATATCACTTTAACATTTAACATATACTTGTATAGATTATGTAGCTTTCATAGAAGTTCAACGCTTTGTCTTTAAATAGTAAATAAATGTAATGTATTAAAAGCAGTAAAATGACAACTTACGTATAACTACTGTGGACATAAAATGTAACACCCCCTTCTCATTTTGTAACTCTAAAATCTAACTTAGCTGCCATTATTTAATTAGTTTTCTAATTTTTCACCAGTTGAGGATTTTGCATCAAATATGCCTAGCTTTTTAATTTTGCCAGTCACTTAAATATTAAATGTGCCCGTATACACACTCCTATAATTATCCTTGGAATGCCTGTTCTGCTCTTGAGATTCTGACCAAATGTGCACATTTAATATGCCAGAGAGAGGGAGGATATTTCCTTGAACCTGACCTTTTATGCCTAACTCATACAAGGAGACGATAGCCCACTCAGACTCTTCAGCCTGTGCCCATGTCAAGGCTGTCTCTGAATGGAATCCATAAGTGTTTACTTCTGTCTGTTGAGGTGGACAGCTGCAGCTGATGAGTGGGTATTTCCCTAAGGAGAATTCAGGAATTTTGCATAAGCTGGTATACAGGTCTGAATGCATTGCCTTGAAAACTTTGCACAGCCCCAGGTGACTCTAGCTCAGATAGCTGTATTAGGAGTAGCTTCTGTGATTCTCACTTACCCTCAAGTCTGGACAACCCATTCTTACCTAGCAAATATGCAATCAAAGAGTCAGGTGTCATGGCCTTCCTCATTACAAGTGCCAACTGGAAGGAAATTCAGCTGTATTCTCACCTCTGAGTTTGATGTTAGGACTTTCAGCCGTGAGTCAGCGCCCTACTGCTTTTCTTTCATACACTCGTCCCTTTGAGCCAAAGCCTTACGAATTGTTGGAGTAACCAGGCTTTACATATGGTTTGCAGGGCAGTTGTTGGAGAAAGAGTCAATCACCTTAACATGTTCAACATGTTCTCAACTTAAAGTCACACCAGATTTCTAAATAACTATTGTTCACATTAAAAACAGATGCATCTTTCAAATGCACTTACAGTTTTCTATTACTGGTGGAACAGGTATTGTGTCAGAACTTCTCACACTGTTACATTTAACTTTCTAACATGCTTGTCACATGTTTAACCAACGTAAGTGCAGCACGAATGTACTAGTCGTGAAGTTTGGGGATACAGTTACTGCCTGCTGAGCAGTTCACTCTTACTCCCTACCATCACCTCGGACTTAACCATATGGTCCCCTAAATTTCCTCTTTCTTCATCCTGCTGTCCATCTAGTTTCCGTCCCTTCTTTTCCCTCCTTTCTTTCTTTCAACTGCAGAATCACTCTACTTTTTTCCTCCTCTCCTCTACCTCTAATCAGCCTCTCGCTCAGGCATTCAATCAGTATGACCGAGTATTACACTAGAGTATTAAAAGTAGCTGCAAGCTTAATACCTTCCTGAAATGAAAGTCTGTTTATTCTTACTCCATAAGTGTTTCAAATCCAGCTGCTTCTTTTTTCTTATCAGAATCACAGGAACTTTGTAATTGGCCCCCATATTCTCCTGTATCTTATATATGTCCACCAAATTAATCTTTCCCAAATATGTCTGATAAACTTTCATTCGTTTTAATTCTTCAATAATGAAAATATATTACTTTTGTGTAATTTGTCTATGGACTACATTCATAGGCACTCACATTTTCCTCATACTGTGATTATGTAGTAATATTCCTACTATTTAGGTAAAAAGGCTGCTAAGTGACAGGGCCCAGGCTCACCCTCCAGCTTTCCCACAGCCTAGAGTTTTTTCTACTATCATCAAACCTTTTGTGGCCAGACCACAAGATCCTTGAAAGCAGTGCTCTCAGCCTGTGGGTCAGGTCACGACCACTTTGGAGGTCAAATGACCCTTTCACAGGGGTGGCCTGAATACATCCTGCATATCAGATATTTACATTATGATTCATAACAGTAGCAAAATTACAATTATGAAGTAGCAACAAAAATAATTTTATGGTTGTGGGTCACCACAATATGAGGAACTATATTAAAGGGTCATGGCCTTAGGAAGGTTGAAAACCACTGCTTTTTTTTTTTTTTTTTTTGAGTCAGAGCCTCAAGCTGTCCCCCTGGGTAGAGTGCCATGGCATAGCTCACAGCAACCTCCAACTCCTGGGCTCAAGCGAGTCTCCTGCCTCCGCCTCCTAAGTTGCTGGGATCACAGGTGCCTGCCACAAGGCCTGGCTATTTTTTGTTTGCAGCCATCATTGTTTGTTTGGTGGCCTAGGCTGGATTCGAACCCGCCACCTTAGGTGTATGTGGCTGGCACCTTAGCCACTTGAGCTATAGGCGCCGAGCCGAAAACCACTGCTTTAAAGCCTGGCCCTGGTCTATCTTTTTATACTGTTTCCTCACTTTTTCTATATATGCCTTCCACTATGACAACACTTTGGCTTATCAATCCTCAAATATGGGGTTTCTATTTCTTTCTTTTGTTATGTATGTTTTACAAGAGCAATATTTTTGTCACTATTCAGTACTTACTGGGGAAAGAGTTTGTACAATCAAAAATACTATCAACTTAAATTCAGTGTTTTTTTTTTTTAAGGCAGAGTCTCACTCTGAGGTTCAGTGCCATGGTATCATCATAGCTCACAGCAGCCCCAAACTCTTCAGCTAAGGCAATCTGCCCAGTAAGGACTACAGGTGTCTGCCACAACACCAGGCTAATTTTTCTATTTTTTAGTAGAGACGGGGTCTCACTCTTGCTCAGGCTGGTCTCCAGCTCTTGGTCTCAAGCAGTCTGCCCATCTCTGCCTCTCAGAGTGCTAGGATTACAGATGTGAGCCATGGGCCTGGCCAGATTTATTTTCTAATAAAAGTAGTTATATACAAAAATAAACTGCTAACATTTGTTTTCAACTCATTATTTAACTTACATATTTTTAGCCTGTTTTAACACCTTTAGTAAAATCATGTTTTTAAATTTTAAACCTGCTTTTCTAACTGGCAGTTTTTACTAACTCTTTAATTCCTGGGCAGCTGCTGCTCCTCAGCTTTCGCCCCAACCCTCTCCCTGCCCTCTCTGTCCCTCACTTTCTTCCCTCCCCCTTCTCACCTTCTCTCCTTTTCTATCCTGCCCCATTTTTATATATGGAGTTTGCTTTGATTTTTTGTTTATTTTTATGTATCTGTTTAGTCTCTCCATCTAGATTAAATGCTTCTTGATATCAAGATTCTGATTTTTTTTTATTGGTAGCTTTAAACATCCAGTATAATTTCATATAAAAGGTTATTTTTGTATGGCTATGTATCACTTTATAATTACAGAGGCTAATAAGATAATTGAAATGGGCTAAAAGGTGACACACTTTCATTTATTTCAGAGTTAAAAATTCACCACTTAAGCAGTCTCCAGGTTATCAGACAGAACTAGTTATTCAGTTGGTGTGGGTGAGTGGAGAACCACCGCAACAAATTACCAGCCTGGCAGTTAATTCTTCCTATGGGCTGTAAGTATCAGTTTTATTTTTCTTATCCTATCACAATACTCCATATCCCATTTTATTTTTAAAAATAGAAAGGATATTATTTGTTATATCATCATCTAAAATAGTTGGTGCATGACTTTAATTTCAGACCAAATTCATAATTTTGTTCTGAACAACTTATTCTGGGGATGTATATACTACTTCCTGATATAAAGTTGAATATCTCAGGGACCAATAAATTATTTGAGACAAAATTTGTATCTCCTGTATATAAATCCAGAAATAATTTTTTTAATATTCAGTATAGCGGAGATAAAACAATTTGAACCCAGAAGACTATTATAAATAGATTTTGTAAAGGTTGAACTGCAGCTGTGTCATTTGTTCTACTTCTAAAATTAACATATATGAACTATAAGATCATAGCAATGTTTAGCAGTGTATTCGTTTATACTTCAGGTTTATTTGTATTATTTATCAACTCTGCCTTCAAATATACAGTGTTAATTACACATACTTTTTTTTTACAGTATGACAGACTTATCAAGCATTTTGTACATTTTACTGTTACTTTGTTTCAAATATCCACATTGCAGTTTCAAGGTACTGCTTACTAACTGTTTGGTTCCAGAGCTATTTATCACGTATTGTTGACTGTCTTTGTTCTTGTTATTAGCCCTGGAGTCTCTCTCATTCATTCTTCCTGGTAACTACCACCACCTGCTCTTACCTCTTGTATAGGTAGCCATCGGTGGCCATGGGTTCCACATCTGTTGATTCAACCAACTATGGATTGCAAATATTCAGGAGGAAAATACAATTTAAAATAACAATATAATAAATAAAAAATATAATTTTTTTAAAAATAGTATAATAAACTATTTACATAGCATTTACATTGTATTAGGTATTATAAATAATCTAGAGATGATTTGAAGTGTATGAGAATATAAAGTATATTTTAGGGTTTGTGGGGTCCCTGAACCAATGCCCTGTGGATACTGACAGACAACTATAGACCACACTAATACTGGCGATAGTTTTCTCTCATATCTTTTACTTTTGTCCCACAATGTAAACACATAGATGTTCTTTCAAATATTTTATTGCTCACAAATCTTAAAGAAAACAAGCAGGGAATGAGAGAAGGAGGGAAGTTGCAAACCAGTCACAGGCTCATAGCTGTAGTGTGGCCCGTTCTAAATGTTTTTTGTGATGTGAATGAGTTGCCAAGATTATGTAATGTGTAAGTATCTATTTAAAACTTAAGCTGAGAAGTCTCATCATTGGCACAGTCTGCATTTCTCCATGGCAGTATTCTGCTGGAAGTGAGTTGAAGTTTTTCCTCTTTAGACGCATCCCACACTCTCAGATCACCCTGGTTCCTGCATGGCTTCTTCTGCGTACTCACACAGTACCTCTATACAGGGCATTTTTCAACTCGTAGCTTCAGAGATTGTAAAAAGTAACATTCCTTTATTCATAGTTGATTAACTTATACTTTCTGATAATTGAGAAGGTGTTTCAAACACTCCAAGGGGAGGCCTCCAAGGCTAATGTTCCCTACTTTTTATTCCAAATTGCAGGAGTTACCAAACTTTCCCCAATTATCATTTAGTCTTCTACTTTCCTAGCGGAAGGGAATGTCTTCCCCAAAGGGCTCAAAACACCCTGAAGGCAGAAAAATAGATGTTAAGTTGAGATTTGTATCTCTCATCAGGTTTCAAATCCTTTGTGAAATCTTTTTTATGATAGTGATAATTAACTGATTTAACGATAACAATGTCTGCAGATGATATAAACAGTTCTCTGAGAAGGTATACATGACCTCTATTTCCGTGTTCATGGTTTTCTTTTGTTTCAAAGAGGAATTTTGTGAAAGACCCATCATGCCCCGTCTTCATCTTTATAGACTACAATACAATTTTTTGGTAATTATTTGTTTGTCATAATACATTTGCTCTTTTTCTGTTCCCAGGGTTGTTTTTGGCAATTGTAATGGCATTGCTATGGTTGACTACCTCCAGAAAGCAGTGCTGCTTAACTTGGGCACTATTGAATTATATGGCTCTAACGATCCTTACCGGAGAGAACCCCGATCTCCTCGCAAATCTCGACAACCTTCAGGAGGTAAAAAGAAAAACAGAAAAGTCCAGGCTTTTGCATTTTTATAAATGCTGACTTACTACTGCGAATATAAGTACTTCAGTTAGGTAAATGGATTGCCTGATTTAATCTGGATAGTATACCTACATTGACTGTCAAAAACTAGGAAAAGGGATGAGGGCTTTTTCCTCTTTTATATTCCTGGGTTTTTTTGCCTTTTTAAAAATATATATAATCTAGGATTTTATTTAACATTGAGAAAGACCCAGAGGGTCAAACTTTTCAGGTAAATTATAACAGGAGTATTTTTTTCATTATTATAGAACAAAAGTTAATTCCAAAATTTTTGCCCCTTTTTATTCTTTGTCCTTGTGAGACCAGTAATTCAGTGTCTCAACTATTTAATTCAAAGGACTTAATCCCCTCATGATGAAAAAATACAGATGCAAAAGTGAATTCGAATGCTATGAAAATATAGCATTCTCAGAAAGCCTCGACTCACTGCAAACCCAGATCATTTAGAATTCTCTTTATAATATTCTGACTTGTGTGTTTGCTAGGTAGTTAGTTTTAATTATAAACCTTGTAATACTAGTAGCTTGTGATACCCAAGTATAGTTAGCTATCTATACCAATACTTCTTGCCTTTTTGTTTATTTGGTTTTTGCTTCTTTTCATACACAGAAAATGGCATTTGGTGTATGGTAGACAGGATGCACTCACAATAAAGCTCTCTGTAAAAACTGACCTGATGCTCCAGTGTCCCCTGGGCCTGCCCAGCTGGCCCAGGGATTGAGGGCAGCCCTACTTGGAGCATACCTGATGTACATTAACACCAGGGTACACTGGGACAGTGGGAAGTTCTGGCCTGTACTTCCAAACTCAGTTTCTCTGCTATCAAAATTCTTTCTCAAATTCATTTTTCAGTTGCTTTCAGTGTATTCCTAGCTAATATTACCAATTTTGCAACTTATTAGAAAAATAAAAACAAAAAAAGATGAGGGAGTATATATCTTTCTGTCACTTTGGCTTGATGATCAGATTTTTATTTTTAGAGTATTTTTTTTTCCATTTGTGTTTGTGTGACCATTTTATCATGTATTATCTTCTGAAAGATTATTGTCCCAACCATGCCGTTCTGGTTCCTTTGTCTCTTTTCTCCATCCTTCCTCCCTCCTGGCTGCTCTGAGGTCTGCTGCTTGTGGCTTCTTGCATGTGCGGTCTTTCTAGCTCATATTCTGAGTCTGAAAAACTCCGTTCTTCTTTTTTAAGTAAGTCATAAATGTGTTAGCGTGTTTATTCTTTGTCTGTAAAATCATTGTTTTTTCTCATTTAATTTTAAAAGAGCCTGCTCAAACATTCTATCTATATATATAAAACTCTGTATGCTTTTTACTTACATTCATCTCACACTGTGTATATGAAAACAGCTATGAAATGCTCATGTCCCAATCCTGTTTCTTTATAAAGCAAAGATACTAACAGGTGGTGTTTCACAATTAGGACATTGCCATGACAGAGAAGGTGTTTTAGAAGACAAAAATTTTGAACAGTTTTTTAAAAATCTGATAAAAATGTTATGAGTCCTAAATTAATCACTTTTCTTCTTTATATCTTGTATTAGTTTATATAAAATTACTAGAAATTAAATGCCTAAATTTATCCAAGGATAGGAAGGGTCAATTTTACCCTGTGATTTTAAAAATAAATTTTCTGAAAAAATACAACATCCTACTGTATTCTCTAGTAAACCTCATACTATACATTTTTTGTTTTATTATTTGCTTCATTTGTATTAAAGAAATAGATCACAGAAGTATTTGAGTTGTCCTTTATTAATTTAAATATATTTACTGATTGTTATAAGGTACTTTACTAGTACTTAAGGTTATGTTCTAAATAAAAATTAAACTATTTTAAAATATGCTTTAAAATAACATCTTTTTATTTGAGACAGAGTCTTACACTGTCTCTCTGGGTAAAGTGTCCTGGCATCACAGCAACCTCAGTGTCTTGGGCTAAAAGACCCTCTTGCATTAGCCTTTCAAGTAGCTGGGACTACATGTGCCTGTCATAATTCCCAGCTAGCTTTTCTGCTTTTAGTAGACATGGGGGTCTGGGTCTTGCTCAGGCTGGTCTTGAAATCCTCAGCTTAAGCAATCCACCCGTCTTGGCCTCCCAGAGTGCTAGGATTATAGGAGTGAGCCACCATACCCAGCCTAAAATAACATTTTAAGAATATCTGCACCTCTAATTCTAACAGATACTTATATGTTTTTCAAATAAAATTAAGTGTAGAATAACTGGTACTAAAATGTTTTAATTATACTGGTATAAAAATAATAATCTTGCTAAAGCATATATTTTATGTGTTCTTGCTATATGCCCCAAATATTAAGAAATTACTCCTTAGTCTTTTTTAATCAATCAGTTTGAATGAGCAGGGGTTTTTTGCACCTAAAAGTTGTTGATAAATTTTCATAAACAGTCTTGTTGACTCAGGAATTTATTTTATGAGATGATTTAGGCTAAGTTTAAATATGCTATAGATGCTCACTGTGCAGTGTTTTGTCAACTAAAATATAGACAGAATTGTCCAAATAAATATTACATAACTCTCACAGGGATAAGTGGTGATAAAGTATTTCAAGTACCCCTTTATCTGTTAAAAGTCTAATTCTATCAAAAGTGAATTATCATTCATAAAGGGAAGGACACAGCAAGGGAAATTTCTATTCTGAATATAATTCCAAAGTGCAAATAAGATCTAATTAGTGCTTTAGACACTAATTAGACACATTGCTTGCTCTTGGCAGTTGACCACAGGCAAATCTAGTTTGCTAGACTTTAAGAAAGATTTTTCCAAAAGTTATGGGTAGGAGACAAAAGATGAACTTTTTTATTTCAATGGCAATTACTTTCAAGTCTTCAGTATGTTCAGTAAGATGAAGAAGGAAAGCTAGCTATGGACTGAAATAGTACTGTTAAAAATTTCTCTGTGTGTATGAAAAGAAACCAAAAATACTATATTAAAAAATAATGGACATAGTCAAGAATGGAACAATAAGTACTGTGTTAAAAATAAAATAAACAATAAAACAATGTTTGGTTGCAATAAAAATATGGTTAAGAAAGAAATTAGGACCCCAATTTGGGGCTATTTTTAAATGGTAGTTGAAAAACAAAAGATAGAACTAAATAACTACTTCTCAATTCCATATTAAGAAGAATGTTTTTCTTCCCTTTTTGGAAAATATGAAAAATAATAAAGAGAAATTAAAATCTGAACTACTTTAGGTAAATAAGGAATACTAAGCAATAATAAAAGGATATCAAGAGAATTTGTGGATTTAAAAGGTACCCTCCCCATTGGTGAAGATCAAATATTATAACTAATTTGAGGTACACATTAGTCAGAACTGCAGAAAGCCTCCCTCTGTGTCTCTATGAGCACACTTGGTATGCATGCAGAAAACAGAGGATGAGTAGAAGTCCAGCAGAAGTTCACTGAAAGTAAGTTGTAAAGGGAGTATTATTTTTTAAATCTGTTAACTACATTGATGACATATGGCAGCCCATTGAAATAATGTTTCTTGGAGTTAATGAGGTGTTAAAGAATTCCAATGATACTTTTGTGAACCAGGTAAAAGTGACCTAAATACCTAGTTCAGTTTAACAATTAATTGTAAGACTGATGTAACCAAGACTCAGCAGACCGCTGTTTACAGGCCTAGGCTGGCCCTCTGAGTGATTTTGTAAATACTGTTTTATTGGAGCAGTGACATGCTCACTTGTTTATCTGCTGTATGTGGCTGCTTTCGTGCTAAGTAGTTGGACAGAGGTTTTGGCTCAGAAAGCCTGAAGTATTTACTGTGTGGACCTTTATGGAAACATTTGCCAGCCTCCCAGCTTAAACCATGATACAGCAAGCACAAATGACTCTAAGGCTATACCTGGTGAGTTAAAGGAGCAAAGAGGAGTCCGTGCAGCTGGAGGAGCACGAGGGGGCAGGGAAGGAAGTAAAGTCAGAGAGGTGCCAAGATCCCAGGTACCATAGGGTCACACACACCAACCAACCATGTGGGTTGGACTTTGACTTTTACCCTGAGTGAGACAGAAGACATTGAAGGGTATTGAGTTCATTTAATGGTCACTATAATAAATTTAGTACCTAAATTAAGTCTCTCCATATTTTTAAATTCATCTTCCTAAATGCTTTTTCGGGGGCCATTTTCAGAACACGAGCTGTATCAGATAGTCCATTTTTAGCTTCAGTAATTCTACATCATACGGACTTCACCTCACCCTCAAAGTAGTTTCCCCTGGTATAGTGTTTGGTAGTTGACACAAATAGCAAGAGGTTAAAATTTCAAAATTTATTATTTTTAGTCAGTACTAGGCACATTATGATATTAGAGTATATTATCACTACCCTTTGGAGGCCTGTTGTCTTAGTGTTCTGTCAAGAGAGCTCATTTAGACAAACATGTGGTCAAAGATTAAATGCATACCCATAATTCCATGTCTGTCATCTTACAATTATAAAAATCAGGATTTTCTCCAGAACCATTAGTTTGATGAAGATTTTTTTTAAAGCATACTTATTGTTAATCAAGAACCTCTCCTACATTTGAGGACATGTAATACACACAGGCACTCCCCAACTTACAATCATCCCACTGATGTATGATGATATGTGATTCCCACTTAATGAATGGAGACTATTACAGGTGATAGGTCAATGTACCTGTTCCAACTTACATACAAATTCAGCTTAAAAACAAACCTACACAACCTATTTCATTCATAACCTGGGGACTGCCTATAGTTCAAACTAGTAAGCACTTCTTATAAACCTAATTTCAGTATTCAGTATTCTTGTAAACGTTATTGTAAAAGCTTCCTCAGTGACTGTTGGGATTGTGACATCAAGTCTTTAACCCAGTGGTTCTCAACCTTCCTAATGCCACGACCCTTTAATCCAGTTCCTCGTGTTGTGGTGACCCCCAGCTGTAGATAATTTTATGATTGGGGCTCACCACAGCATGAGGAACTGTATTAAAGGGTAGCGGCATTAAGAAGGTTGAGAACCACTGCTTAACTAAAATATTGGAAAAGGTGACACCGGCCATCTGTGCACATCCTGTACCTCTATGTGACCCCTGACTTCTGAGGCTTAGTCACGTGACCTTTTGTTTGTTGCCCTGTTGTATTTTTGTTTATTCATTATTTTTAAACAATGTGTAGGAAACTTTATCATTTTAATCACCAGGAAAATTAATTTTTGTATGTTTTATTTTATCATAGCTTATGTTTTCATTTATTTAAGTGGTTACTGCTCTATGAGATTGAGGTGCTTTAATTTAAAATGTCTCTGTGTTCCTGTCTCAAACCTCATGAGCATGGTACCATACCATCTCTCTGTTAATCTTCTGGATTCTTTTAAATGGACAGTAATGACATATGTACTGTAACTAGAGGACAACGTTGCCCTTATATTGATTTGTAGTGTGACTTTTTTTATGTGTTTTTATTTTTTAGCAGGTCTCTGCGATATTAGTGAAGGGACGGTAGTCCCAGAGGATCGCTGCAAATCTCCAACTTCTGGTAATTTTTTATTTCATTACTAATTGTGATTCTACAAAAACCCAGATAGCATTATCAATGTACATTTTTACAGATAAGCATTTAAAATACAGAAAATCTTCTGTGTCACCTGTTTATTCTTAAAATCATATTTGCATTGTTTAAATTCTGGTTAAGTGAAAAGAAATGTATGCTGTACTAAGTAAAAATCCAAAGCTTTGACCAGTTCAGAGTCATAGAATTATTTACTTAATCGTATTTGCAGTTTTTTTAGGGAAGATATTTTTTGCTCTTTACCATTGGATTGGATTTTTCAGTTATTTATAGTCTTTGCTCCAGGCATTCCTGCCACCATCTAGTAACATTGGATGGAAGCAAAGAAAAGTTGATAATAGAATCTGCTTTTCTCTCTAGTCCTTCAATGATATACATATAAATTTTATGAAGGATTTTTAACACTTATCATCTGATGATAAGCGTAGACAAGTAAAATACTATGAGTTATGTTTATTTTCAGTTCTGATGAAAGTAATTTCTGATATATTTGTAGCTGTATTGAAACAGGTGTCTCTTTCCTTGTCTGTACATGGGTCTTCACATGATCTGTATGTATATTAATATCTCAGAGGAACATTATTTGTGGTATCTTTGAAGATCCTTTTAAATTAAGATCCTGAATTTATTATTTTATTTTAGTGAATTGAAACTTGGCTAATCTTTTTTTAAAGTTGACTTCATAATTTAACTACCGTATTTAATAAATCATTTTGGCTTGGAATTTTTATCAGCTTTTTACTGGAAAGATTTTTTTAGCATAAATATCACTGTTCTTAAACAGGTTTTGAGTCTTCAGTAGCTGGTTCTACTACATCAGAAACAATAGTAAGAATGGGAAATATTGAGAATGGTAATTTGCTTTATTTCCTCATATTTTGGTTTAGCATTTTATTAGTTCTAAAACTGTAAAAGTTTTGTAGTGTTATATTTTTATACTTGCATTTTCCTCATGTACCCGTTGATTGTTTCTTAAAGTCAAATGTATCTAGACTTTCTATTATTTTTTAAATGTCATATTTAAATGTACTCATTAAGTTAAAACATGGAAGTGTAGGAATTGCTAACATAATTAGTACCTCATGCTAAGTTTTAACATTGGTGGAATTAATGAACAATATGAAGTGAATAACTTTTATATCTCATAGGACTAGTTGTTTCTAAATTTAGAATTATAATATATTATTACTCTTTTTTGTGACTTCATAAAATACTGTTTTGACCTCACCTTCCCCAAAGGCCATGTAAATATACTTGTTGATATGTTATGGATATAATGTAAACCAGGGTAGAAAATTTGGACATGTAACATGTAATATATTTGTATATGTTAAGTAACCATTGAAAGTATTTTAGTAAGATTCAATCAAGGGTAGGCACAGTGGCTCACCTCTGACTATGAGTCAGAGTACTGGCTACATGTAGCAATTTGAAATAATCAAGAGGTTACTGTAGAGAAGGTTATAAGAATTTTTAAATCTAAATATATAAGTGTCAAAAGTAAAAAAAGGCAAAAATCTTCCAAATTTTCTCCTCTTCAACCAGAGAATCTCAAACATGGTTTGGGGTTTCAGATATAATTTGTACTTTATTTGGTCAACATGAAAAGACAGAATAGTTTTAACATATAGAAATTTACATGACACTAGATATTGTTTCTGTCTAGTATATTTGAAGTCCAAAGTAAAAATTATGATAAAATTATCAAAAAATTATTGATAAATGACTTATTGATAAATCATTTATTCTTATCTTTAAATACAGAGCTTTTTATTTAGTTGTTTGACTATGCTCTGAAAAATAAAATAATTCTCTAAGGAATTACATCTATTTCTATATATCAGGAAAGCCCACTTTTAAAAAGTTAAACTTCAGTAGGCAATAGTTGTGTCTGAAATGTGTTTCAGATGACAGAGGTAGTTTCAGTGATACATAGATACCAAGAGCAATGCAGTAGAGACTCCAATGAGATTCTGGAAAGCTATTCTCTGATACTCTACACAGTCTTATAACTTGTGTGTGTCTTTCTCAACTCATCCATTTTAAAATAGGTAATAATAATTTTTGCTATCTATCAGGGACTCATTGTCTCACCTTTTGTGTATGTATAACTTTTTAGCATTCTAACAAGGAAGTAAAAGAATGGATGGTCAAAACAGGGTAACAAATGAGTTTGAGTTGAATCAGAAGAGCCACACAGGGATCATGTTTTAAAAACAAAGTTAGCAATGAAATTGCAATCTCAAGTACTTCCCAGAGTGATAAGATGTAAATAAATAAATAGTTAAGGGTGCATTATAGATTATTAAAACTGACACAGTAAATATAAA
Organism: Otolemur garnettii; assembly: GCF_000181295.1. Taxonomy (NCBI): domain Eukaryota; kingdom Metazoa; phylum Chordata; class Mammalia; order Primates; family Galagidae; genus Otolemur; species Otolemur garnettii. The sequence continues at coordinate 2,259,923 of NW_003852437.1, read as the reverse complement.
ACAAGTTAGAAGTTAGTTCAGGAAAAAGGTCAAATTTGTGTCAATTCAGAATAATAAAGCATTAAGTGATTAACATCATATGAGAAATACACATTTAAATAAAATGTTTGCAAATTCAAACTGGGGAGATTATTGAAACTTTAATTAATGATAACATCATTTGAGATGAGCCTGTGAAAGAATAGGTATCTAAAAATTAACGGTCAGAATATAATTTAGGATTGTATTTATAACAAAAGCTCAGGTTAAAAATAAAGAAATACTATGAGAAATTAGAAACATTTTTAAGGAAAAAGGGTAAATAAAATCTTAATTATAGAAATGTTAGAGAAGATTATATGCTAACATTGGGAAGAGTCACAGCCAGAGGTAAATATTTCTTCAGTAAATTTAAGTAAAAATTTGAATATATTTTAAAATGTAAGTATTATGGTCACTATTGTAAAGATGCCTATTGTGTATTTTAAAGGTTGCTATGGTATATAATAGAACAGATACGTAGTATTAAAACTGTCAAACATAACAAAATTTACCAGCATGGTACTAGAACATGATCTTGATTCTACTGGAGGAACCTTACTCAATTAACTGATATCTAGAATTTCTGAATTTTCTGTAAGAAACAGTAAACTGCTACTTACTTTTTTTTTATATGTTCTCTGGCATATGATATATACTAAGATTTTGCCAAATTATTGTTACACAAGGAGAAATGATTTTACAGTTAATTCACAAATATAGTACTGGAATCTCCCATGAAAAATATTGATGGTAGATATTGATGATTACTGTACTGTAATGTTACAAAAATTGTTACTAACTGTTTACATGGCCTCTCCTTGTGGTCAGTAATGTGGGAACTTGCTTTAGAAGTTGCCAGACTTTTCACGTGTGCTTTTGTCTTGTTACGACTCGGTGTTTGTGACTGACTCTGTGCCTGTTCCTTCCATTGTCTTCATTCATGTAGGTTCTTCATCACCTCACAATTCAGATGATGAACAAAAAATGAATAATTTTATAGAAAAGGGTATAGTATCTTTATTTTAAAGTATTTTATTTCTGTTTAATTTATTTAGTTTATTTTGAATAGATTTTGACATTTTTATATCAAAATATTATTTTCAGTGAAGACCAAAAGCAGAAAGTTTTCCAAGATGGTAGCCAGTGACATAGGTACGAAATAGAACTTTCTATTTTGTTTCTAATCCTTGCTATATGCAATGCTAACTCAACACCAGAAAATTATCCAATGCATTGCATTTCGCATATGTTAATTTGTTTTTCCTATGCTAAATAATAATCTCTTGGGCTGTGTCTTTTCTAAACTCATTGGTGCAATAATTATTAAAAATCAGTTAAATTGGGTTGCACTTCTTTCTCTTACGGTATGAATTTTTTTGTTAATTTTATTTTTGCTTTATTTTGAAATAAAGCAGGGTTCAATTTATGCCATATAAATAGCACAATTTTATAATCTCAAGTTTGAAACAATTTTGTTTCCTTGGTTTATTTGTATTTTTTTTTTCTAGCTTTACTCCATCACCCTTGTATTTTTAAGAATTTACTTTTCAAGGAAATGGTTTTCTAGGAGATTGACTCCTTCATTCTCTGACATGTACCTTCTTTGGGTTAAATAGGAATTTTCTAGGATTCCCTTCTTTCCCCACCACAAGTAAAACATGTATTACTCCTTCTGATTGTTTTTATGAGTATATTTTGAAATGAATTACTCAGCCCAAGGTTCTCAAAGTTTAGAAGTGGGGGACAAAATGTATAATCAGACTTCTGGAGCATTATCAAATTAGGGCTTTCTGGTCACCAAAATTGAAGGTTTCCAAAGATTTTTAAAGGTCTAAAAAATGCTTTGTTAGAAAAAGAGGATAAATTTGATTTTTGGCTTAAATTCGAAATTTTTAATATTCAGTTATCATTTATTTCTCCCCAAAACATCTACCATATTCCTTGAATTCAGTTCAATTGAATGAATTTATAGGCCTCTGAAATATATTTACTTTTTCTCAGCTGCTAATGTTTAACACATGATTAATTTTTAAAAAAATTTTTACAAGTACCATCTCTGTTGTCTGCATTTTGTAAATTGAACCCTGTTTAGTCTGTTAGCCCCTCTGGTCATTTTTTCAATAACGTGGTTTATTCTTGGGCAAAGGGCTTTTCATTTATGGAGATTCAGTTATTTATCTCTTTGTATTTATGGTTTTTTGGTGAATCTGTTGGTAATAGTTAAATCACTCTGATTATGTACTAGCAATATAGTATAATACTTTTTGCCCAACTTTCCTTATAGTACACGCTATCTTAAGACATACTATGTTAGAGGTTCTTTTAAGCTGTCATGTAGTATGAAATATTAGAAAGAACTTTTCTACATGTATTTTACTGAACTACTTTTAGAACTAAATTACCTAGGAATTATACCTGACATGAAAGGGACTTTATAATTAATTTTTAAGAATAATTTTTCTGTTTGATGTTTAGTTCTGGGGTTCTATTTGTTTTATGAAATGTATTGACTAGCTTTCCGTTTTTTTCCCTATGTTTTAAATAGACTATATAACATAGAATATTCAAGCTTAACTATTTGAAAGACTTCATTTGCAAATTTATTAGGACTTATCACATTGGAAGGATATTTCTTTGATAAAACATTACTGCTTTTTTATGTTATTGATGAGTTTTATTTTGTCATATGACAGTTTCTCTATGTATTTTTTGAAATATGTTAATTTTATTCAACTTTTCAAAATTATATTAGCACATAGTTTTACATAGTTATTTAACCTTCAAGAACCATTGATATTATTTTAATTTTCTATGTAGTTGTGTTTGTTTTTAATTGGAAGCTTTCAATGTACTTTTTTAATCACAAGATTTGGATATATAGAAAAGTTTGTCTTAAATTTTCCTCTTTCCAAAGGAGGCTGACCCACTTTAGGCTATGAAGTTTTTGTCATTGAAAAGACAACTAATGCAGGTTTATCTACCTAGATTAGTATCTAGTTTTGTAATAAGATTTGGCATAAAAATGCTACTAAAAAACAAAATATCAATGAAATGTTGGAAGAAAACTCATAGATCTCCTGAGTGCTCCATCGAGTCTGATGTTTTCTGTGTGAAGCTGTGGTGTCAGAAGCACTAGGACTCCAAGTCTTCTGAATTCACTGTTACCCATCTGCCCATACTTACTATGATGCGTTCTAAAGCTCATAAAATTGTCACCTCTTGCTACCTCAACCTACAAACATTTATGGCTTCACTCTAAGACAGCCGTGCAGTGGCCTCATAGTTAAGCCTCAAATTTCCAAGAATGGCTCTGGTGATGAAACCATGTCAAGTGGAGGGTTGACTAATAGCTTGGCCCTAGTGCAGAGTTTCACCTGAGTAACTGCAGCTGGTGTCACACAGTGTGTGTGTATGTTGTAGGGGAATGTACAGGATGCCGTTCAGACTTGAACAGTTAACCCAAGCATGGAAAATCAACCCTCCTGGTTTTTTTTAACTGCCTGACAGTATAACTGAAGTAGCTAAAACAATAATGATATATTTTTAATATACTTAGTCTTTATAATTTTTCTAGCATTGTGCCAACTCTTAATAGTTTTTCTCATTTAATCCACTCCATAATCTCAGGGAGCTAGTTACTATCAATTCCCTGTTTTAGAGATGAAGAAGCTTAGTCTAAGTAATATATCCATTGATTACATGACCAGCAAATAACAAAGCAGGATTCATACCCTGGTAGCCCAGTTCCACTGCCTGTCCTCTTAACCCCTGTGTTGTATTACTTCTTAGTACAGTTTACTGAAGGCTACAAGAATTCAAAAACAAATCCATTGGATTTAATGTACTAACTAAGTTATGGCCTCATTCTGTCGACATCGTAACTGGGAAAAAAGATGGCTTACATTAAGATCTATTTTAGCACCAGATCACGGATGCCATCTTGGCACACATGTATACATAGTACACTGTACCTGAAAGCCTACTTTCTTAAAAGACCAAATTCAAGGGGAAGATAAGCTGGGAAATACCCTACCCCCCTGACTTTATAGTTTATATCGTGACTGACAAGTAGATAGGTAGATGATTCTGATGTGACTTTCTTGTTCACACATGAGAAGAGCAACCTATAGAGAAGTAACTTTAGACTTGTGAGTTTGACAGCAGAGACAAAGCAGAGTATCGTGCAGTTGTAGCATCTGCAAAGAAAGCTACATGTGTGTGATACGCATGGAGTAATTTGGCCTATGTATACCTTATGATAAATTTTTGTTAGTAACATATTAATACCAACATTTTCAAAAACAATAATTTGTCCTATACAGTTAGCAGATTCCATTAACCATTTAGAAAATAAGCAGTTATTAATTTTCTACTTTTTATATTTTATAAAAATTTCCCAGAGATTTTTGTTATTTTCAGTTTATTATAAAAATAGTCCTAAAATGTGTATCTTGTAAACAAAGAATCAAGTTTTTATGACATCCTTATAAATAAAATATTATCCTCATGCTAGCATTTTTTGATAAATTGAAACTATACGATTAACCTTTTCTTAAGATAATTCTATTTTATTATGATTCTTTTTTATGCTTAAATAGTCCTCTAGCTGGATCCTAGACCTGGTCCCGTCCCACTTTATTATTCATTTTCATATAGAAGGAATGATTTCCAAACTGATTACTTGGGGCTATGTGGGAAAAATAGTCCTAAAGGAAAAAACTCAATAATTATAGTGACTTAAAGGAGCACCATCCCAAACAATTGGAAGTAGTAGCTCCATTCATTGGGTACCTTCTAAGTTCACTATACCAGAAATGTTTTCATGTGGCATTTATTAATATAAAGAAGATTATACCCCCAGGGTTCTTTTCATCTCTCAAATTCTGAGTTAGCCTAGTTTTTTAGGTAATGATTAACTTTCTTTCTCAGCAAAAACTGAAATAATTTTTAAAGACAATTTAAATGATGATAATGTTCATCAGTTCACTCACACAAGTCTCAGTAATTTCTTTTATAAATTAAAATGTTCTAACACAGCTAAAATCTCATCATTTTATTCTAAATCACTAACTCATTAAATCAGACAGTTTTAAAGCGAACAGTTTTAACCCCTTTACTTTTTAGCAAAATAAATAGTGTTAAAGACGTGTGTACATATTCAGAGTAATACCCCACGGCAGTGACCTAGTCAGGACTGTGATCTGGATGTCTAGATTCTTGTTCTACGATAGCTTTGCTCCTACTCAAGCACCTACTTTTTAAAATTTCTTCGGCGATTGCTTATTCATTTGTTGTCTTCTCAACTCCTTTATACTTAGTAGTTGAAAAATAAATTCACAGAGGTCCATTTAGAATTTGTTGCCATATGAATGAAATGGTATCTATCAAGTTAATTCAGTAATATTTTAGGTTTTAAAATTATTGAATTTATTATAAAACTCAAAATGGTGCTGATATTTCTACTTTATAGTCTCCAGTATTCAAGCCAATATCTGGTGGTTGAGACTGTAGAAGTTTGCCTTCATGTTTACTCCACAATATGGTTGTTGAAAGAATAGAATCTTATTTGAAAGAGAAGATGAGTAAATGTGCATGATAAAATTTTTCAGGTAACTTTAGTATCTCCTACTGTGAGAGAAAAGAATTACCCATCATTGGTCAAGAGTTAAACTGTATAGGCAGATACTTCAAAACTATTATACAAATCTGAGTTCCTCTAATGAATTCATTTTCTTTTTTAGGATAACTAAAATCTGAAGAGTGTTGGCATATTTCACATTTAACTTTAAATTTTATTTTTGAATGAATTTTCTGTCAAATTTTCTAATAAAATATGCTTTAAAGTCTATTTGTGTTTCATATTCTAACTATGAGTGCACTTACCTTACTATAGAACTGTCTTTAATATTAAAGGAATGTGCAGTGATATTTCAAAAAATAATTTGCTATCTACTTTGTAACATAAAGAACATTAGTCCGAATTAAAGTTATATTAATAGACCAGGTGCACTTGCCATGTCTATCTTAGCTCTTTGAGAGACCAGAGAGAGAGGATCCTTTGAGGCTACAAGCTCAAGACCAACCTGGGCAACATAGCAACACCCCATCCTCTATAAAAATTAAAAAATAAATGAGCTGGGCATGGCAATGCATCTTTAGTCCTAGCCACTAGGGAGGCTAAGCCTGGGTAATCACCGGAGTCCAGGAGTTGGAGGTTGCGCTAAGTTGTGATCATACCAGTGAGTGACAGAGTAAGACCCTGTCCTTTAAAAAAAAAAAAAAAGTTATGTTACAAAAACAATACCTCTGTCAGCTATTATGTGAGTAGAAGTATGAATGTGGAAATTTATATTCTGTCATCACTTATTTTATTAATGTCTTAGGGCTATCATTATAAAATACCAGAGACGAGGTGATTTAAACAACAGAAATTCATTTTCTTATAGTCTTAGAGGCTGGAAACCTAAGTTCAAAGTCTCGGCGGGTTTGGTTTCTTCTGACTCCCCTCTCTGGGCCTGCAGGCAGCTGCCTTCTCACTGTATCCTCATATGGTCTTTCTTCTGTCCCTGCCTGTGCCCCTAGTGTCTGATTATCCAAATCTCCCCCTCTTACAAGAACACCACTCAGACTGGGGGTTAGGGCTTCTGCGTATCAATTTGAGGGGACGTATTTCATTCCATATCTTTGTTAGGTTTACTTAATACCTTTTATTCTGTAGAAGGTTCTCTTTGAGATGTTGTAGGTTTAATTATGTTGTTATACTAGAACTTAAGTTTTATGAGTGTTTGCAAAGCAAATAAGGGTAGGGAAAAATGAAGACAAAAGCTCTGGGAGATCAAGAATGAAAAGAACTTGTTGTCATAGCCAAATCTTTACCAGATGATCATTGATATCTCTTTAAAGATTTACCTGTGTTTCAGATAATGGATTATGTGTTCTGTGGGTATTTCCAAAAACCATCTTTTTGACTAAGAGGCCTGTATTCAGTTTGCCCTCTTTTCCTCTTTCATTTGTGAAGAAAGTTATCTTCTTTCTATAGAGGTTCCAGTGGCAGTTTTTGTTGCTTTATGCATTAACTGCTGTGTTTATTGAGCACACATAAATGCTGGACACATGTAGGCACAATGTTTTACAAGATGAATTCTGTTTCTAAACTCAGGGAGTTTACCTTGTAGCATGGAAGGTGGACATTGGTAGTTCTAATGGCTAGGAAGTATGGGCGGGAACAAAGAGAACTTCCAGTTCTTGGTCCCACTGTTCCCCTTAGAGTCCTTGTCGTGTCTTGCCAGCTAAGTTTTCATCCCTTCATTATCCCATTTGCCTTATTTAACATGAGTACATTTTAACATTATCTATTTTTAAAGAATAGCTTTGAATCTCTGCATGTGATAATAAAAGCGATATTGTCATTTTATTCTAATTATTGAAACTCTGTCAATATCATTTTATTGTAATTATTTGAACTGTCAGTATAGAAACTAAGACAGTTTGCTTTGGTGGCACCTTCATCATATGATCATAATCACCGGCCTTTCTACCTTCTATTTTGTTCAGCCATTTTTTTCCTATAAATGTCACATTCTAAAAAGTGAAGTTATAGTTTTGTTTTCTTTCTTTCAAGAAACCTTCCTTATAAGATATGAACATGGGGTAGAAAAACTAAAGGAAAATTATATAACATTTATATAATTTCAAAGAAGCTAGAAGAATCTCTACAATTGAGAAAACATGGGAAAATCTCGCCAGCTGCCAAGGACTGAAAGCATCCACCGTGCTTCAGCTCACTTCTCGTTTACTTGTCCAGGCAGTTCCCATGCCTGGAGACTCTCTTCTCTTAGGCTGATACATCTTTCCTTGGTATTGGAAGCTGGCATTGTGAACTGTATTGCTGTGATCAGGTATAATTTCTTTATTTCTATCAGGCAAAGGCAGCTCTTTACTAAACCAGCCAGCTTGATGTCTTCCTTCAGGTTTATAAGGAGAGAGGGAAGACTCAACAATCTGCTTAGACATTTCTCTGATACTGGTTTTCCTTGGATTGAAGAACCTTCTGTGCTGTCTTTCCTGCTGTTTCTGCTATGGACAAAGGTATAGAAAAAGAGAGCTAGTTTACACTCCCTGGTGACAAAGGATTTCGAAGGAAAGAAGGTACAGAGAGTCATGGCTGAGGGTTGGAGACATAAATGGAGACGATGTCTTTCAGTAACTCACTGAAATTGCCTGCCTTCAGTGTGAAGACCACAGTAGAAGATAAGTAACCTCCAGGCAAGAGCAGAAGGTCCTTGATAATTGCAATAGAATCAACTGGCAGGGTAAATCTGTTGGCAGGTACTTCTGAGACTTCTGAGGAGAAATAATATGAATAGCATAAAATTGCTGGACAAAGTGTGCATCCCCCTCATCACAAAGTTACCCAAGAGCACAGAGTTACGGAGCTGCCTACACAGATGTTTTCCATAGGACCTCTTCTGGACCTACGGTCAAGGAAGGTGACCAAACCCAAAAGCAGGTGTATTGTCCAGAAGTCATAAAAATGGAAAGATACAAACTTTTAGCCTAAATTTCAACCTTAAACCTTAGGTTTGGGACAGCCTCCCACAGAACACAGCAATAAAACAGGTCAAAAGATAAAAGCCTGTTGTGTGCAGGCAGTTCACAGCACGCATTCCCAGGCTGTCGCCTTTGAGAAAATGGAAAAATATGAGGTAATGCCCGGTCTCCCCAGCTTCCTGCTACAGAAGACTTTGCTGTTGCAGCACAAGGTGGGTAGAGCCCAAATGGAGCTGCAGTCTCTTGGAGCTCTGGGCTGCTGAGGCGACTGAACTTGCAGAGCAGGGTACTAGCTGGGCAGGAGCTACTGCAAGACGTTTGTGTGTGGGGTTCTCACCGGGTCCTTTCTATGTCAGAAAAGAACGGTTTGATACCAGTGATCACAAGTTTTTGTCTTAAATTAGAAGAATGGCAAATTAAACCCCATGTTAGTGAAAGGAATGAAATAGCAAAAAAGCTAATAGCAATGAAAGAAAACAGAAAAACAGTGGAGGTAAATAGATAAAAAGTGTTCAAGCATAAAGGCGGACATTTCTAACCATGAAAGAAGCCAGGGAATAGAACACTAATTTAAAAACCAGCTCATGATGAAGTGTGCGCAGTTAAGTACTGAAGCAAAATCACCCAACAAGTGGAAAATCCTTGGTATTAAAGAAGCCTGACGTTGAGCTTTCAATCCATTTAAACATACAGCCGATACTAAACCTATGTGCAAACTGTGACATTGTGCAATGTCTTAAAACTTGGAAATGTTAAAAATATTATAGCTAATGAAAATCCGGAAGAAGAGGTGTTTTTCATTGAAGTGGAGGCTATTTTCTTGATCTTTCATAGCTGAAAGCCAGTCTTTACTACCTAATCTGAATGTTTTTCATTGTGCATTTTCTTATCCATAGAGCTTTAAATATAGCAGGGATTATTCTTGTTTCACTGTAACCAAATTTAAGGAAAAGCAATTATTTATTGCATTTAAATATATAGTATCAAGTTTTTCTGCAAATATTCATCAGTGGCCATCATCTGTTTATGCAAAGAACAATATCAAGAGTGTTCAGTTAATCTTAATGGTTATTTCTGGTAGGATGGTTAGATGATTTTTTTTAGCATGCACTTTTAGGCAGTGTTTTAAAAATTTAGTTTAAATATTAGCAATGACATTATATTCAGCTAACAACTACATTATCTTGAAGTACCTGTGAAATCAAAGGAAAACTGGAATAATCAGTTTCAGTAGAAATCAGACACAGGGAGGTGATCATACTTCAAGTCCCCAGTGCTACTCAAGCCAAATCCTTGCTAGACACCCATAGTTCTACCAGTTAGCGAGAATTTAGATAGATGCCTCTTCAGTCAAGGAAGAGAAACAAGTTACGTACAGCATCTCAGGATTTAAATCCTTTCCCTCCCTTCCTCTCCTCTCATCTCCCTTCTCTTACTCCTACCCTGACCCCACAAAAAGCATCTAAGCAAAATAGACACGTTAGCATTCAGAGGGAGGACATAATCCATGTGGCTTCTGGTTTCTCAGCAACACTCAAGACAATAAGAAAATGAAGCAATTTCTGGAGTTTTAAGGGGACATAGTTGGGAGCTGGAACATGAACATTTTGCCAAATTGATGCATGTTTTCCTTTGTTTTCATCTAAACAGAAGTTTCTGAAATACGCCCTTTCAAAATATGCTACTTTAGAACCCATTTTTGAACACCCTGGGGATTGGGAGAGTTGTGCTGGCATTAACCCCCCCCCCCCATAGAACTCTGTCCTAAGGAGATGATCCAAAATATAAGCAAATATTTATGGACAACATTTTTTATTACCGTGTACATTGAAAATTGAAAAAAATAGGTAAATGTTTTGTGTGTCCATATAAATAAATGTACAGCCAGTAAAATACACTAATAGTTAATGAGTAGAACGTTTTTGCTTTAATGGTGGAAAAGAGCAGCACACAGAATTGTGTGCTACGGTTTATCTCAACTATGTAAAGAGAAAGAGGTGTTAGAAGGTAACTGGCAGGAAATGATGCAGAAACGTTGCTTTCGACTGTGGGCATTAATGGCATTAATTTTTATTTCCCAAATACCCTAAAAACTTTGAACACATAATTCAAAAAAATTTGAAGATAAAAATACAAAAAGTATATGAGGAACAATAAGAAACTGTTAATCTAGTGCTTTATAACTTCCCAGCAAAAATATTACGAAGCTTCCATTCCTCTTGCAATACACAGGAAACAAATATACTCTTAAACAATATCAGAGTAAAACACACCTTAAGACAAGAGTCCCTAGTGTGATTTCATCGATAGGAAGTTGTGAACAGGCGAAAGTGATCTGTGATGAAAAAGTGTCAGAGCAGTGGTTATTTCTGGGGATGAGAAAGAGTAACCTTTGTAGGATGACTATTAATACTAGTAATACTATATATTTTACTAACAATCTGAGTTACACAAGTGTATACATTGTCAAAATTCAGTGAATGTACATTAAAGATTTCTGCATTTGTACGTGAATTTTGCATCAAAAAATGTACATAGTCTCTTGTGGACTTTGCCTCTCATCCTCAGTCTTTGATAAGTGTCCCAAACTGAGACAGCTATAATTCCAGTGTGCTCCATCCAGTCAGCTTGGCTGTTTGAGTAGCACTCACTGTATCGTGTTGGAGTTTTTGGTTCTCTCATTGTGATGAGTTCCCGGGAGGCATGTCCCGCCTCTGGCACATTGCTGGCTTATGCCCAGTGAGTATTTAATACGTGAATAAATTTCTTTCCATCGCAGTTTGTACCTGCACATGTAAACAAAAATTTTTCTCTGCTGATGGAAACTCTCAGTTCTGTATTTTAAATCCTACTTAATAGCTAGAATTAATATGAAATCATAAAACTTAACCTTTCTATAGTGTTGTCATTTCAAGTTCTATATTCAAAAAACGTTGCTTAAAATTATATCCAAATATAATGAAGTACTATAGGTTAACTGTCATTTGAACACTATGGTTAAGTTGTTGGCCAGGTTGTGGACATCCAAGTGCCAAATGTCTCAGGTGGAATTAATTAATAGGCTACATAACTAAAATTTTTGCGACATTTACAGTAAAAATATTGTACTCAAAAACGCTTCTTAATCATATTCTGTGTTGGTTTTAACCTCAATAAAGTGTTGAAATTGATGAACTGAAGAATTATTTGAAAGCTGATTCGTTGAATATATTCAGTATTTTTACAATATTAAAGAAGTTGAATATAGTGCTAGAAAAGAACTTTTATAAGATTAACTTAAATATTTAAGAATATTTGATGTTATATGGGCGGCACCTATGGCTCAAAGGAGTAGGGCACCAGCCCCATATGCTGGAGGTGGCAGGTTCAAACCCAGCTCTGGCCAAAAACTGTAAAAAAAAAAAAAATTGATGTTATATAAAGTTATTTATAGTAAAAATCCTAAGGAAGATCAAAAACATGCCCTGATACAATTCAGGAAGAAATTTTGTGCTAGTAAAATTTTTGGCAGAATCTGAAAGCTTCAGATATACTTTTAATTGATAAAATACTTAACATATTTCAAGTGATTAACTTAAAGAAAGTGATTAACTTGTTGCTTACCTTGTAAGTTATTCAGGTTATTTCTCTTCTTTGTTATGTTCAGCTATACATTGAATTTAGTTTTTGAAATGAATTGAAAGTTTGAGCTATAGTATTGCATGCTATCTATACATTTTGTCCTAAAGTTTCTTTTATATTCTTGTTTTAGTCACTTAGAATATTGCTGTAGAATTAGTGTGTAGGGACAGGGACATTAGGTTATTGAAATTATAATAATAGCTCATCTGGATGGTGTTTTACAGTTTATTAAAAATCACATTCTCATTTTATTACGTGTATTAATAATAGCATGTATTAAATCATGCTGTGTGCCAGGCATTATTGTGCTCAGTTCTTTGCTCCCGTCATCTTATATAATCCTCACAACTATCTATCCTCATTTTACACATGAGGAAATGTGAAGTGCAGATAGGCACAGTGATTGGCCTAGGGTTATACACCTAATAATTGGGTGAAGGAGATTTGAGACTAGGTCTTGTCTGGTTTCAAACCCAGTCCTAACCACTAGACTTCCACATTTCACAAGTTAGATAGTGAAGCTTCTTTAAGAAATGCTTTTTGTGACTTAACTGTATATACATACTGTATATACATACTGTATATACATATTTGTGGATTTATCTTGGTTACTACCCTGAAGTTGCTTGTAGTCTGAGTGTGATCCACAGACCAGCAGCATCAGAGTCTATTGGGAGCATCTTAAAAATGTCTCTGGAGTCTTAGTCCAGAAGTACCAAATCAGAATGTGTATTTTAACATCTCCAGTTGAGTGGTACGGCAGTCAAGTTCGAAAAGCTCAGGTCCCAAAGACTCAGATAACTTACCAAATCAAATCAGAGTAGTGTGGTCTAGAGAGGAGTGTCCACCTCATCTGATTCTCTGAGTACTGTTAGACTGTGCTGGATGGATTTTCTACTTCAGTATTATGTGCACTGTATATCAGGCTGGGTGGATTGTACATATGATCTCTGATGAAAAGCCTCTGAATTCTTTCAAAATGTTAAATACTGCATTTTTTAGACCTGTTTTAAGGGTATTAAGAGTATTGGCTGTCGAACATAATGCCAGCCTTGTATGTGAGATCATTAACCACAGATATTGTCTGTTTTAGTTTTGTATTCCATTTTATCTATTAACTGAAATTTTAAGTCAGTGAAAATGGGATGACTGATTGAAAAACCTGGCCAGTATTGTTAGTTCCAAGGTACTGATTAGCTTAATGAAACTTGGAGGTGAAAACTTGATGTCCCACCCCACCCTACCCTCATCTCTTTCTAGTCTGCTTAATGCGTCTTTTCCTAACATTGGATTTGTCATTTTTTTAGATGTGGAAGTTATGTACTATGACTGGATTTCACTTTGTTTACATGGCGCCCTTATGGACTAGCAGGGTCTGTGCTTTAAATATCTCCTAACAGCCCAAAGTTTAACCCAATGTATGCATTCATGTATTAACAAGTGCTTTTTAAATTTTTACATAGGAAGCACTATCGTGTTAGCATGCACTACCACTAACATAATAGATAGAGCCAAGCAACCCCTAACTTTAAATCACTTGCTAGATAACTGATTTTGAGGATGGAAAGTGAATTCCAGTAATTTTACACATTGGCTTTTTTGTTTTTCTAATACTACATAAAAACACCAATAGTTTACATTTTACGTATATACTATAATTTTAGATTACACCTGGTTTTAGAGGGTTTTTTCACTGTAGTGTAAATAGAAATGTTCTAACAACTAATGGTTGAGTCAGATATTTTTAGGATGTAATCAAATACTTTAATTTGATATTACATATAGGTTTGTCCTATAATCTAGAAATTGCCTTTAAAAATAATAAGCCCAGTATCTGTAAAGATGATGGGCAGGAAAGATTTTATGGCACTGACACAAACTTAGTCTTATGCTTCTACTGTTCTTACCTACAACTCCTTTCTTCTGAGCAGTGACCTTTTTGTTCTTAGAAAAGCCTAGCCTTTTCCCGTGAGGCTGAACAGTCATTACAAGTTAGAATTTAAAAAGCTTTCTTGAAGTGAGAGCTTCAAGTACAAAAAGATATTAATTACATCAAGTAAGTACAAACTTCTAAAAAGTTGAAAATAAGGTTTACTTTTCACCTCTTCTTTATTACTTATATTTAATTACCCTAGATCAAGATTTAGTGATAAAAGTATTCACTTCTATCTTGAAAATCAGTTGATGTTAATAAGTGTGAATCAGATATTCTTCAGATTTTTAAAAATGCGTTTTATTTTTCAGCAAAGATGTCAAGGAAGTTAAGCTTGCCTACTGACCTAAAGCCTGACTTAGGTAAGTAAATTAAATAGACATTCAAAGTAACTAAAATCCCTATAATGAAAGACAAACAGGAAAATCAGAAGATTTAAGTTACTGTAAGTTAAATTTCCATATTAAAATGACTAAGATGTTTAAACATTAAACATCTTTGGAATAGCCTTTAGAATGCTATCTATAAATCCTAAAAGATAATTATAATACAAATTCAAGCAAACCAAAATAATGTGTTTTCTCAGCCCTTGATACTTTCTTTCTAAACAGAATTCAATTTAAAATTAAATTTGTGCAACTTTGGACTTTTATTAAAAGTGGTTATATCCCATTTAACCATCTAAAAGCCTATTTTGAATTTTATTAATAAAATTATTTTATACTAATGTTAGATTTTTAAAAAATTACTAGTTTTATATATTACAGTGAATCTCTCAAGAGTCGTCCTTACTGACTTTAGGTGATAATAGGTTGGGAACCTTCCTCTATAGCAGTGGTTCTCAACCTTCTTAATGCCGCAATGTATTTTCATTATTAAAAAGGGATCACTACCCACATGTTGAGAACTGCTGTTCTATAGAAATTTCTCTGCAACTTATTTACTAGGAAAGCAGGGTGAATGTATTTACTGATTCATTTTGCTCTAGATCCAGCTCAAACACAGCTCCCAAGTAGGAATAAATGACATACAGATAAAACTAAGACCTTATATAATATATAAAATAACATATAAAACAGGATATTTTCTTAAACTCATCAGTATTTTATTTCAGAAATGTCTATCACCTTTAACTGAATAAGAAGCTTAACTGCCTACTAATGATTTTACCCACTCCTATCTTAGAGATAATGAGGTTTTGTCCCTGCCTTTGCCCCAACCCTCTTACCCTCCCAATATTTATTCTTTAGATTTCTTGACTTCTTATGCACAGTACAAACTTAGGTGTTGGTCTTAAACATACTAATTTTAGCATTTCCAAATCATAGTCTTCCTTCGGTTATATTGATAGAAAGCATATGATTATGTGCAAGTAGGCTTGGAATGTATTTCATTTATAGGAAAAACAGCTTGGTAGAACTAAGGAATATCACCAGTGTGAGGGAACAAGAATTAATCATAGGATATAGAGTAGCATATATTTTAGAAAGGATGTAGTTCTCCTCACACACACACACACAAATAATAAATAAAATGAAGGGTATAATTTGAATCCAAACCCAAGTATATATACTGAGGCTTACATTGTGCAATTTTTCCTTATAAGAGGATCCAGAGTTTTCATCAGCCTCTGAGAGAGAGCCATGATTTCAGTTAACATTAACTGCTACTAGTTAAACTGGCTTTGTGTCTCTTAGTACCTTAAATACATTTAGAAGTAATTTAAAAATTACAGAAATATCATAACCAGTTATTTCTTAAAATATTACTCACATTTGTAAAAAATATATAAGTAATTTAATCAAAGTATTAAATATTTGTATTCCATATTTTTACGTGTGATCTTTATTTAGTTTGTGGCTTAGCTAGCATCTCAGGTATTTTAATGCCCTAAGCCAGCGTTCTCAACCTGTGGGTGGTGACCAATGAAAATACATCCTGCATATCAGATATTTACATTATGATTCATAACAGTAGCAAAATTACAGTTATGAAGTAGCAATGAAAAAAATTTTGTAGTTGGGGGTCACCAGAAGATGAGGAACTGTATTAAAGGGTTGCGGCATTAGGAAGGTTGAGAACCACTGCTCTAAGCCAATTACAGTTTGATTAACATATGCATTGCTTAAATAATTTCTACTTTTTGGTGGCAGTTCTTGGCTGCTATGTTATACACTGTTTGGAGAGGCTATGGGGGATACCCCAACTCTATTGATAGTTTCAAACTGCCAGATGTTGCTAAGTAGCTAAGGTTGTTGGGCTATCCTGCTGCTCTGGATGCTTCCATGAATGGAATTCATTTTTGCTTTTGGAAATTGTGACCACCACACTTTTACTATCGTTTCCCTCTCCTGGGTCCCATGACCCACCTCAGGAACCACAGAGGATATTGTTATACTTCTGAAGTCACTTCTCAAATGTTACCCAAAAGGACACAAAAATCAACCTGTTGTTTAAACCTTGGTGTAAATTAATTTCTTATCCTAATTATTATGCTGAGCAAATTCATCTTTTGATGTCACGTTTTGATTTGGTTATACAGAATTTTGTTGTGCACGGCTGTGTGGGGGAAGGGAAGTGATGTGTGCAAATAGAATGTTCTAGGTACCCAGGGGCAGCATGAAAGCACTAATTTTATAACATGATTGATTTTATCAGTCGAGTTGGATAGAGGCGCTAATGACAAGTTTTATTAGAGTTTAGATCTGCCAGAAAGATCACATATCCAAGTACTTTTTTGGCATCTAAAGACTGAACTTTAATGCTCAGTTAAGATCCATAACCTCCCCACTCTGTGATACTATGTACTGGTGGTATCACTGTCCACAGTTGCCTAACAGGACGTTTTAGACTTGAACATGAACATAAATCCTGACTCTGCTGTTGACTAGCTTGCTCATTAAGGCAAGTTGCTTAACCTCTCTGAGCCTCTGTTATTTGTTTAATTGTAGTCGTAAAACTTTTCAAAATAGTTAGTGGATTTGGTGACATGATAAATGTAAAGCATCTTGATGGCCTTGATAGGCCTCGTTTGGTGACAGCTATTTTCATTTCTGCTCGTGTTACTAGAAGTATGCATATTAAACATTTTATTCCACTTTTTTAGCTTGACAAAATCTCTAAAAATCAATTCTCAAGAGACTCATGATGCCTAACTTAATAGCAGTAAGGAGAAAGTGTAACTCATGAATTGTTAAATTCTTTTTCAAACCATTCTAAGCAGATAATAAAATAAACAACTTATCTATTATCAGTTTCAAACTTGATTCTTATTCAGTCCATTTTTCCATATCAATCAAGCCTTAGGAGTTTGTTTAGTAATCTAATATTTGTAGATAAGTCATATAGTAAAAATCCAACAGTTTGTGGATTTTATATAATTAAATTAGCCTATTATAGTAAAACACTGATCATTTGGTCTGTGAATTATCATTTACAGTGTAGGTGGTTGTAAATTACCTAATTTAATTTAATAGTTATCAGTAAGAATTTTTCCACAAGGTTACATTGAAATTTGTATTACCAGCCAGGCACAGTGGCCCATAACTATATATATAGTCTTAGCAATTTGGAGGCCAAGGCAGAAGGATTGCTTGAGGCCAGGAATTTGAGACCAGCCTAAGCAACATAGTGACACTTATTCCTACAAAAATTTTTAAAAATTATTCAGTCATGATGGCATGAATCCATAGTCCCAACTATTTGGGAGGCTGTGGTGGGAGGATTACTTGAATTCAGGAGGTCACGGTTGCAGTTACAGTGAATTGTGCCAGCATGGGTGACAGAGCAAGATCCTGTCTCAAAAAATAGTGATGATAATAAAAAGAAATTTATATTGTTAAATTTTCTTGTATCTTTGTTTTCTATTGTTATCATGAGGTTACTCCTGAAATATAATGTCCGTTCACCTTGTATGTGTATGCTTTATGTAGCAAATTGTATTTATCTGTCATTTGGAAAGAAATACGAAATTTTGGTTATCTTACTAACAGAATATCGGAAGCCATAAAGAGTTAATAAATATTTATAATCAATATCATATCACAAACTGATCCAGTAATGAAGTTTTGATTATGGAAAGTTGTTTCATTTGCAGTTAGTTCTTTTCTACTGTGTTACAATCTGTAACAGGAAATGTAATCCAAGGCAAAAGAGTTTTTAGAAAGTACAGTTACAAATGACCCATGCCTTTGACATGACTAATAATTTTATTATTTTCAGAGATTAGCTATAATCAAAATTATGTTGCATCAATTAGATTTGTGAACTCATTCTAGAAAAACCGCTACATACCTCATTGCTGAATATCACTACAGCCAACTCGCGAGTGTTGCCCTTGGGAACCTATGCACCAACACCAGTGCCTAGTCACCTCTTCCAATCAATTTTGGAACTCTTTTTTGGAAAGGCCATCAGAGCTGTTACCGAACGGTCTGACAAGTTTGCAAATTCATCCTAGAAAAAACCCTACATACCTCACTGCTGAATATCACACTAGTCACACCTTCTGAGCACTTCCCTTGGGTATCTGGTGACTGTCACGATATTCACCAATGAAGTATGGTGCACTTTTTCTAGGATCCGTTCATGAACTTAATTGTCTGATGTTTTAGTTATTTGGGAGGAATATATTTAATCTGTAAATCTAAATTTGATTATAAAAAGCTTTTGGAGGTATAATAAGGATTTAGTTATACATTTCTATTTAATAAATACCACTTAGGAAACTTTAAGATGTTTTTCAATGTTTTTAATGACATGAAGAGTCATTTCTTTCACAGTAGCATTGAATAGTCATTTATTAGCTGTCACAGTAGAAGCTGTTAGGAATTTTAATGTATTCTAATGATGTAGCAGAAACAGATTGGTAGATATTCTTAACTATAGATCTTTAACAAGTTTTTATTACAACTGTGCTGAATTTTTGCAGGGTATCAAAATGACAATATCCTTGCATCCCAGATGCTTGCAGTCATTACAAGCGGGCTATGAAACAAGTTAGAAATGACTATAGACAAATATAGTATGAGTTCTATCATATACTTACACAAAGCTTTAGTGATTCAAATGGGAGGAGAACTATGTATGGTTGTAGGAATAAGCAGAAACTTTAGGAAGATGACAATACTTGAGACAGAAAATGAATCCTGACAGACAGAGAGCAGGCTGATGAAGGGGCACTGATCAGAAAATCACAAGAAAAAGCCTAAAGGTAGATAAGCAGATTATATTTGGAAACAATCGAATGTCTCCCTTTATTTCCCACAATGAAATGAAGCAGGGCAACACTGGAAGTTAGAGCCAGGTTAAATATATTTTGTGAAGTCTTTAAAACTTGAGTAAGATTATGAGCATGATGAAATAAATAAAGAGGAGCCAGTGTGGGTTTTTTTTTAATCCAAGTGACAGAATTAAAACCATACCTTATAAAATTTACAGTGAGAGACTAAAAGTGGGGAATCATCCAAGTTAAATGATGGTAAGAGCCTGAAGTTAGGATAATGGAAGTAGATTGGCAACTCTGAGAAGGAAACAAAACATTATAGAAAAATACCAGGGGGTTGGCGTTGCGTCGAGTGTCAGCAAACCAAAAGGGCAGATTCAAAACGGTGGCTCATCCTAAATATTGTCCCCTACAAGATCAAGGGGGTCATACATGGTGCCATTAGAGAAATTCAGTGGTTTGGGGAATGGACATGTTGTGATTTTGCATAGTGAGATACATAATAACAGGAAAAATAAGTTCAATAAGCATTTCAGAGAAAAAAAAAAGACTGGCCACAAAGAGGGTAGTTGAAGGTGAGAGAAGGTTTATGAGTATAATTCTCAAATATCTCTGTCATTACTGACAAAGCTGGAGAAAGGGAATACATCTGGTGACAAGGATGAGCCAGAGAGCAGTTATCCATTTTGATGAAAATACCTTGTATTGAATGTTGATTATAGTAAAATTGGCATTTAAGAAAAATGGAACCTAAAAAAATAAACAATCCATCATATAGTAAATTTGAGGGTAGAATGAGAGTACTTCTAAAATGTATTGCTTAAATGTGGGAAATTGAAAAGGTCCACGCTTGTCTAGCTCTACCTAATTAGTAATTGTATTACCAAAGGAAAGAAGAGCGCCTTAAGAAAGAAGGTGATAAGGGCTAAAATTTAAAAAGCTGCCTGAATGCTAAGGGTCACACATTCAAAAATTAATTGGGATACACCTAACTCAGTTCTGAGGACTGTGGATTTGAGCATTTGCATTTTGTTTCTGAGGAAAAGGGAAGATGTATTAGCATAAAAATAAATAGTTGCTCTTTTCAATTACAGTTGACTGTTGACAGTGGGGGGATTGAGGATGTTTACCCTCCTAAAATCCACATAGAACTTTGAATCTACCAAAACCTAATTCATAACAACCTGGTGTTGACTGGAAGCCTCACAGATAGGGTAACAGTCTGTTAACACATACTTTGTATGACATATGTATTATACACTGTATCCTTAGAGAAAAGAAAATGTTATTAAGAAAATTACAAGGAAGAAAACCCAGTGTTTACTATTTGTTAAGTGGAAGTGGATCATCACAACGGTCCTCCTTGTCATCTTCACGTTGAGTTGGCTGAGAAGACGAAGGAGGGTCGGTCGGTTGGTCTTGCTGTCTCAGGTGGCAGAGGCAGACGAGAATCCACACACACGTGGACCCATGCAGTTCAAACCACTGTTGGTTAAGGATCAACTAAAAGAAATTTAAAATTAAATATGCTATAGATTTTGTGCTTTTGCAGACTATTAGACCAAATTTATACCCCCAAAATGATATTTCATAATTTGAGCAATCTTGCAACATTGTAAACCTTTTCAGATGTAAAGGATAATTCCTTCAGCCGATCACGAAGTTCCAGTGTAACCAGCATTGACAAAGAATCACGAGAAGCCATCTCTGCTCTTCATTTCTGTGAGACTTTTACTCGAAAGGCGGACTTGTCCCCTTCCCCTTGTCTGTGGGTTGGAACGACTCTAGGAACAGTGCTTGTCATCGCACTGAACCTTCCCCCAGCAGGAGAACAAAGACTTCTCCAGCCAGTTATTGTGTCTCCAAGTGGTACGTATGTTCTGCCCTGGTGCTACACTTACATTACAGTATAATTTATGAAACTCTGATTTCATAGAAGCCTTTGCTTTTTGCTTTTCAATCGATCTTAGAATTCTAAAACGTAAAGTATGTGGGGATAGTGACAGACTTATGCTTTAAATGAAGGAATACATAAGATTTCAGAATATTGTTTATATAGCCATTCAGATGTTACATTTTTTAAAACTATGAGGTCTTGTGTAAAATAATTACTACTTAAAAAGTGAAAAAAATTATTATTATAATAGTTCATTTCTGATACCTTAAAATATTATATTCCACAAGCAAAAGGATGGTACATATTTGGAAGAAAAACAGAAATATATATTTTTAAATGTTCTACATTGGATTTTTTCTCATCTGTAAGTGTGAAATCTGAGATTAATTTTTCTTCTTTGAAGTATTAGGATCAGATGATAATAGCAAACATTTTTAAATTTATAGTTTCATATGTTAAAGAAATGAGATTGGATTTTGTCAAATGTTGTCGTGTCAGGTCTGGAATTAACTGAATTCTGGTTTTGGTTACTAATCATTTGTGCTCATCGAGATAGAAGCAATCATGATTTTGCTCATTAATGTATCTCTGGTTTGCAGGGTGGATTTTTACAACTCTTTGAATTTATAATTAAAATGTAATTATCATTTTAAGTTTATTTCTGGCCTATCTTCACATGAAGTAGACGGTTTGATTTATTAATTCAGCTCAGTAACAACTTGAGTATATACTACACGCTCGGTTGTTAAATAAAACCATGTTGCTTACTGACGATATTCTTACAAACCTCACTTCTCAGTAACCATCAAATATGTGTAGAGAAATGAAAAAACTAGAAAGATGAAAATCAAAATGTCAACAGGAATTATCGTTGGTTGGTAAGATTTGGGGTGATTTTTCCTTTCTTTTTTCTGAATTCCAGTTTCTAGATTTTCTACAACTAGAAAATGCCAGTTTGTATAAGGAAAACATTTATAAATAAATATGATGGAGAGGGGTTAAATATAGATTACTTACTATTAATTACAGTATTTTTATATACTATCTAGCTTACAATAAAATCAAATCAGCTATAATTCTTTGAT
This sequence comes from Otolemur garnettii, assembly GCF_000181295.1. NCBI lineage: Eukaryota > Metazoa > Chordata > Mammalia > Primates > Galagidae > Otolemur > Otolemur garnettii. The sequence goes on along the minus strand of NW_003852437.1, from coordinate 2,237,592 downwards.
ACAAAGATAATTTCCATTTCTTCTTAACAGTAAGATATTTGAGGCTATTTTTAATACAATGGTTATTTAAAAATATGTCAGTGACATCACAATTATCTGCATTGGAACTATGAGAAAAGAGGTATTTTCAAGCAAATGAGCTTCTGTGCTTAAGAATTTAAAATGGTCTACTTTTTTCACTGTTGTTTTCTATTTTAAGACAATTCCCACTATTCTACTGGGAAACATACTATAATCCAGTCAGCTACAGGATAAGCATATATTTAAATGTTATTTTGAGCCAATTTTTAAAAATCCACAGACTAGAACTATATAAGTGCTATGAACAGTTCTCAAATTAGCATGGATTAATCAGCTAACCTTATCAAAACTTTAAAGGCAGAAAGACTCTTTAAGTGGACTAGAATAAAAAATAAAGCAATCATGAAAGAAAAGTTAGCTTTAGAACATTTTTTGAGGTAGTGATTAAAACTATGAGATTGTAACTACCATTTGTTTTTTATTTTCCTACCAAACTGCTTAAAGTAGTCAATTATCTGCTTGCCGAATAAAAGGCACTTTTTAAATGAAAGTAACATAAATGTGTCTCATTTATGCTGGGAAAAGCATGTGGTGTTTGGGGCGTACCTATAGTAAGAACTATTTATTGCTCATCTGAAATTTGAATTCAGCTACACATTCTTCATTTTATCTGGCAACCCTACAATAGACAAACCATAAAAATGAGGAGAAAAAAGAAAATATTTGTCTTCTTAGAAAATTTTTGAGAAAACATCAGGAACTCTTCTTAGAAATAAAGGATAATAATTTATGGGAAAATGTAAGCTATAAAACATTATGTGAATTTAAATAATAAAATATGAAAAATCTTTAAAATAAGACGTGGAATGCTACACCAATTCTCTACCCGCCCTTTCACTGTAGTAATTTTATCACTTAGTTTACTTAGAAATGAGCATAAAGCCTATTTGTACATTCCCGAGCATGTGGGAGAAACAGGGTACCATTAATTAAAGCAGGTCAAGAAATGTAATCCATGGCTCAGCGCCTGTGGCTCAAGTAGCTAAGGCGCCAGCCACATACACCGAAGGTGGCGGGTTCGAATCCAGCCCAGGCCGTCAAAACAACAATGATGGCTGCAACCAAAAAATAGCCAGGCATTGTGGCGGGTGCCTGTGGTCCCAGCTACTTGGGAGGCTGAGGCAGGAGACTCGCTTGAGCCCAGGAGTTGGAGGTTGCTGTGAGCTGTGATGCCACAGCACTCTACCCAGGGGGATAGACTGAGGCTCTGTCTCAAAAAAAAAAAGAAAGAAATGTAATCCATAAATTAAGACTATAAACTTACCAAAATAAAACCTTGAATATATCTGACATTTACTGGTAAATAATTTAAAAGGAAGTTATGATTTTAGAAGTAATGATTAGAAACACGCTGACTTTTTTTCTCATTGGCCCCTTGCATCAATAGTATTAGAAATGGAATACAAGTCACATATTTAAATTATCATGGAGCCACATTAAAAGAAGTAAAAAATAGGTGAAATTAATTTCAATAACATTGTACTTACCACATTGTATCCAGAATATTATCATTATAGCATGTGGTTATTATGTTTAAGTTATTAGCATAGTGTACATTTAATTTGGGGAGTATTAAACTTCAAGTGGTGTGTGTGCAAACCCTCTTAATATACACTGCCGTTGTCCACCTTCCTTGGACAGGGCACATTTCAAGGCTCTGCAGCCACTTGGGGCCGGGAGCACTGTACTGGCTGCTTGCCACAGATGCCATCCACCTGCTCTCAGACTTGTTGGTAGTGTCCTTGCTGAGGATGAGAGGAGACAGTTCCAGATCCCCCAGCATGTAGGTTGTTTATTCATCTAAGGGTCAGATATATGTTTGCAGAATTCTCCCAATTATTTAAATTGTGAGTGATCAGTTAGTGGCATTAATTCGTAGGGTTGTGTAATGATGATTTCTTTTTCCAGGCTCAGAAATATCATGCCCTGAGTTTGAATCCTATTAATGAGCTGGTGTACAATGTCAGTTGATTATGCATTCAATGTATTTTTGAGTGTCTGTTATATATGTCACAGTTGGGATAAACATATTTACTCTGGGGATTAAAAAAGTTATTTACTATACTTCTGTTTTTAGGTACTATATTGAGGTTAAAAGGTGCAATCTTGAGAATGGCATTTCTGGATACCACGGGCTGCTTAATACCACCTGCATATGAACCCTGGAGGGAACACAATGTTCCTGAAGAAAAAGATGAAAAGGAAAAATTGAAAAAACGGCGACCTGTCTCAGTATCCCCCTCCTCTTCTCAGGAAATTAGTGAAAACCAGTATGCAGTGATTTGTTCTGAAAAGCAAGCAAAAGTAATCTCACTGCCAACCCAGAACTGTGCTTACAAGCAGAACATTACAGACACCTCGTTTGTGCTGCGTGGAGATATTGTAGCCCTGAACAACAGCATCTGCCTTGCCTGTTTCTGTGCCAATGGGCACATTATGGCTTTCAGGTAAGGGATTTTTTTTTTATACACAGATACAGCATTTCTTCTCTCTTGAATTCTGTTGCAGAACTATATTGAAAGAAATACCTTTTTTGTTTATAGTCTTATCCACTGAGAATTTATTTTCATTCAGTTAATAGTGAACAAGTATATGAGAAATACATTATTTATCTCCCACTCAAGCATATAAACAAAATCATAAGATTTATACAGTCTCTGCCTTTTTTAGCTCGACTAAAACCGGTTTTATTCATAAATTTTCCATTTTTTCCCTAAGTTTGCCGAGTTTAAGGCCTCTATTGGATGTGTACTACCTGCCCCTTACCAACATGAGGATAGCCAGAACGTTCTGCTTCACCAACAACGGACAAGCGTTATATCTGGTTTCACCTACAGAAATCCAAAGACTGACTTACAGTCAAGAAACCTGTGAAAATCTTCAGGTAAATATCAAAAAGAGTGCAGTAATTTCCTCGGAGGTGAACTACTCTCTCAGGGCCCTTAGGCTCTCCATCCTTATTCTCACGGAGGTAGACAAATGAGCCCACGTGGAAAATCTAAAACCTTGTAATTAGACTTTCAGAGCACATGCTTGGAGAGTCCCACAATTAAAATGCCTTCCACAGAGTTTTGTTTTAAGATCAGCTTCATCGTATTGCTCAATATTTGTCTTTCCAATGACAGCAAAGAGAGATGAGATGTTACAAACATTTTGTACTCTCCACATAGAATGAATGTCTTCTACACACACAAGTATGTTAATGTGAAAATAATTGTATCTATTTTCGGGCAAATTATGTGATCCCATCTCATATTTAGTACATTTACAATGAAATTTACACATGTAAGAAAAAATATTTGGTCATTTTTTTTCTCCAAGTGTTGATCTATTTTTGAGAGGCTATAAACAAATTTTTTAAATACAGAACTATTGTTTTTTAGTACTTGACTGCCTTATGTGATTATTTAGAGATAATCAATTTAGCTTAATATTTCAAAATAAAAGTGCTCTTAAAATACTGAGCTAAAATATTGATTGACATTTGATATTTAGAAGAAACTCCTATCTAAAGGCACTGTATAATGAAAAATTTGCTATTAACTAACTCTATTTTACTTAGGCCTATTATTTTTGGAACATGGACTTTGGAGTGAGGGAGACTGAATTCAAGTCCAGCCTTTCTAGACAATTATGTGACCTTAAATAGTTACTTAATGTCTCTGAACATCATCTTTAAAATTAGGACAAAAGTAATATCTAACTCAGAGGGCACAGACAATACATATAAAGTACTTAGCACAGTGCCTGGCAATGAGCTTAATAAATGCCAGATGTTGTTGTTATTTCAGTAAGCTGTACTATTCTATAAACTAAGTCTTAAGTGATATCATAAACCTAGAGGGTAAAACATGTGCACAGCTCATATTTCAGATACAAATTACCATCTTCATTTAAGTGAAAATCATTTTTTTAAAGACTCCTCAGTTTCTGAATTAAAATTTTGCTTTTTATGGGAAGGATAAACCTTAAAGTTTGCCTTTTGGCCCATATTATTTTTCCCAGTAGAAATCAGTGAAACAGGAAACAATAGAAAAACATCACTGAAATCAAAAGCTAGTTATTTGAGAAGATTAATAAAACTGATCTCAACCCATACTGATTATGAAGAGAGAAGTTACACATTACCAATATCAAGAATGAATGAAATGTCCTTATTATATATTCTGTAGATCCAGAATGGATGTTATGGGAATATTACAATAACTTTATGCCAATAAATTTTAAAATTTAGGTAAAATGAACAAATTTCTTGAAAGTCACAAGTTATTGAAGCTCACTTTAAAAAATACCTAAATAGTCCTATATCTGTTTTAAAAAAAATGAGATTAGAAACCTTGGATTAAGAATATTCCACACCTAGATGGCTTCTCTTTTGAACTTTACTAACATTTCAGGGACAAATAATACCAGTTCTACATAAATTTTTCCAAAAATTGTAACAAGGGAATGTTTGTCAACTTATTCTATGAAGCAAACATTAACCTGCTACCAAAATTAGACAAAGTCATTATTTGGGGGAAAAAAAATATTGGCTGTCATGCTGCCTCTTGCCTGTAATCCCAGAACTTTAGGAGGCCAAGCCTGGCAGATCGATCAAGTCCAGGAGTTAAAGACCAGCCTGAGCAACAGAACAAAACCTCTATTTCTACAAAAATTTAAAAATTAGCTAGGCATGGTGGTATGCACCTGTAATACCAGCTACTCAGGAGACTGAGGCAGGAGGATCCCTTGAGCCCAGGAGTTTGAGGTTGCAGTGATGCGTGATGATGCCAGTGCATTCCAGCCCAGCCAAAGAGCAAAGAAAACAAAACTACATATAGAACGACATCCCTGACAAATTTAAATGCAAAAATTCTAAACAAAAGTTTAGCAAATTGCTTTCAGTATTATATCAAAAGAATAATATATTATGACCAAGTGAGATTTATTCCAGAAAAACAAAGTTGACTTAACACTTAAAAATTGATCAGTATAATTCATCATACTGAAAAACTAAAAAAAAGAAAAGGAAAAAGCAGGCGAAATCTAACATATATTTGTGATAAATGTCTCAACAAGGAATAAAAGGGAACTTAAAGAATGTAACATAATACTTTGTGATAAAATACAGAATCCTTTCTCCTTAAAGTCAGGAACTAGAAAGGAAAGTTCACTCTTGCCACTTATATTCAGTGTTGTAAAACTTCTACCCAGAGTATTTAGGCAAGAAAAAAAAAAAAGAAGTCCCAGTTGGAAAAAGAAAAGTAAAACTGTCTTTATTCACAGATGACATGATAAATTGTATAGGAAATCTAATGAAATCTACCCAAAAAGCTACTAGAAATAATAAGTGAGTTTGGTTTGGCAAGGATATGGGATATGAGATCACTATACCAAAATAATTTTGTTTCATATACTATTAATCAGTGAACATTTGAAAATTGATATTTAAAAATATGGGATTTACAGTGGCAGCAGAAGTATGAATTATTTGTAGATAAAGCTAACAGAAATGTGAAAGACCTCTGTCTACACTGAATAGAAAATATTTACAAGACTTAAGTAAATTAAAATATGTACCTTGGGTGGCGCCAGTGGCTCAAGGAGTAGGGTACCAGCCTGGCCAAAAACAGCAAAAGAAAAAGAAAAAAAAAGATACATACCTTGTTCATGGGTCAGAATATTGAATATAATAAGATATTGATTCTTCCAAAGTTAATCTGTAGACCCAAAGCAATTTAAGTCAGAATCCAGTGGAAATTTTTTTTGTAGAAATGGACAAGTTTATTCTAAATTTTTAAATAAAAGGTAACTAAAATAGCCAAAATAGCTCTGAGTGGCTAACTAAAGTCAAATGGCTAACTCTACCTTATTTCAAGAATTATAAAGATTTTTCTGCTAATAAAAAGCAGAAGTGAGAAGCAAACCCAGGTTCATCGTGTTTCAAAGTTTATACTCATTCTACTACCCAAAATATAGTAACTTTATAAATTCTCGGTTTTTATATTTCTTATTGTACCTTTGTAAAATTGTAAGCTCATTAAATACCAAATAAATTAAGAAAGATAAACCATGATTCTAAGATGAAGTAAATTTTTTGAATAACATATCTTTAAACTATCTCTGTATGTCACGTTATTCTTTTGATTTAGCATAAAAGATACTCAGGAGTAGCTGTGTTGCCATTGTGGTTGTCACTATGTCACATGTAGGTAACTATGAAAGGTTTGGGAGAGACTGTCGGGGCCCATGTTTCACTTCTGAGAAACACAGCCGGCAGTGTCCTTTCTGACTCGCCTGTGCAAGTGTCCGCTGCTCGGCTTATCCAGCTTATCCGTGTGGTTCCTCCCCGGCTTCATTTGTGTCCATCTGCGCGGATCTAACGTTTCTTGATTTTTGTGTATCTCAAAACTTTTATAATGACTCATGTATCAATTTAATAGATACAGTTTTAATTATAGTTGAAAAATATTGGAAATATGCCTGAAATTACCTTTGTCAGAAAGTCTAATATAAATAACAATATAATAGAAGGTATCCATATATTCTATGGTGGGTTTTAACAAGTTTGATTTATTAAATTTAGAAAGTTTTTCATTCTAGGTTTATTCTACTCTATAGAAAATCAGAGAAAAGACAATAAAAGTGTAAATGCTTCAAGTGTTACAAATAAAACTGTGTTGTCTGGTATTAATAATTATCTCCTTCCATTTGCAACCTGCTTAGAGAGATGGAATTAATATGGATATGTCTAAAGATAGAACTCTTTGGACATCCTTTAGCAACTTTCTTAACCCTAAGGAAGAAAGCCTGAAAAACACGCACTTGCTCTCTAATGATGTAATGCCAGAGTACGGCAGAGCTCCTAACCTGGCACCAGTAGTGTTCTCACTCTGCGTGATGGCTCTTGCTCTTTAATGGGCAGTAGTGCAACCCCAAAGCTGCAGTGAATTTTAATTCACTTTGACAGCTTCCCAAAGCAGCCTTGTAAATTATGTTGTTACCATACTTGTCTTCAGAAACTCTTCCTGCCTCTTAACGTATTGTCAACAAAATCAATAACACATCAGCAATCTTCTCTCCTGACTTTCACTAAAGAATGTTGACAGTAATTTCAGAAAAATCTTGTCAATATAGAAGGCTTCCCATCTTCCTGCCAGATTGCTGAAATTCCAGGTGTAGGTCGGCATACTTCTCTTCCTAGCATATGTTTATGAAAAAAGAAGTTAATATGTCTAATTTACTGATTTTGTAATCAGTATAAGCTAAAGTTTATAATTCAAGAACCATATATCATCATTATCCTCTAGATTTTTAAACTTGCTAGTAGAGAATTTTCTTCTAGCATAAGGCCAAGTTATTAATCCAATAATAAATTCTTAATAATTAGAGTTATATTAAACTTTGTCTTAAAAAATAGACTCTCCTTAAAGTAGAAGTATCATCATTGCCTATAAGGCAAGAAAACCTAGCAAAAGAGCAAGTAGCCAGTCGGTCTCAGGGAATTTAGTCTTAGAAACTCCTTATTTGAATAAGTGTAGATGTTCTTCTGTATCTGATCATTTGAAATGTGCTCAATAATTGTGACTCTCAACAGGTAATGTTACAGGCTTCAGTTAAAGAGTTTACAGTGATCTTTTGTGAATTATACTTTAGTTTCCCTGACACTTTAACAATGACAATTTGTTTTGATTTTAAAGGAGATGCTGGGTGAGCTCTTCACTCCTGTAGAAACACCTGAAGCACCAAACAGGGGATTCTTTAAAGGCTTATTTGGAGGTGGTGCACAATCTCTCGATAGAGAAGAACTGTGTAAGTTGGTTTATTTAATTTGGGTAACATATCTGTAAAACAAAAACATTCAAGCCATATACATTCTTCTTACATATGTAAATAATTAACATATTCATGTTTTAACAAAATACATAAAATTATTTTTTATCAGGGAAATACTTTAACTCAGGGAACCAAAATCAGAATAACCTTGGGTGGCTCAAAAGTAATATTCACAACTTCAAATGAATAATTTGGAAAGTACTTTCTTTATTTTCATTAATGGGATGTTCATTATTATTTCAGCACTATGATTTGCCATTACCTTTAATAGATAAACTTAACTTTGAAAAAGCCTTTACTTAAACATTTAATCTATCTTAGAAAACCTCCAAAATTATTCTAGTAATTATTTAGATACTAGAGGAGTATTTGAAATAGCAAAATCTGATTCAGTTACTACTTTCCACATAATTGACACAAATCAATGAAACTATTGATTGAACTAATAAATCGCTGAATGCTTGACCTTTTTTCCAAATGGATGTTTCTTTAGCTCCTTGAAATGGTTTCTTTTTTCTTTTTTGCTGAAATATTTTTAAAATTTTGTTTCATGTTTAATTGGAAAAACTATAATATTAAATAATAGTAAGTAGCAGTGCGATGCAATTTCATTCTAATAACTTACCCTGATGAATTTTTACATAGTTTTAATTCACTTTAAAAAAACTGAAGACTGTTCTTCCAGTCATTGGGGACTGGAGATTTGGAATAACATCTAGACTAAGCAAAACGGGCTCCAAGGATGGGGACCCTGAAATAGGTCCTCCACTTTGCAAGGACCCCTAGGGCTATCACTTTAGAGTAAGGGTCAAATAAACCAGACTAAACACATATACAGAGTTGAGCCCAGCTGCAAGTTATCTGAGTGGCCCAGAAAAATCTTCAATGTTTATTAATATTTTGCCAGATTTCTGGAATACTCAGCTCCTGGGTAGAAGCAAATTATAAAAGTATTCTATTGAAGAAGCTAACACATTCCAACTCCTGAAGTTATTTCTACAAAAAATGTTTCTTGAGTGCAATTATAGATGACTAAGAGTGCTAGTAATCAACATCATGATCAGTAAGACAGAAAAGGTAGCAGCAGAATCACAAGAACTTCAAATAGTAAAAGTTTCAAGCACAGACTATAAAACATTGATATCATGTTCAGGTGGATAAGTACCAGGCCTAACCGTTTAATCAGGCGACTGACAACTATAAAAGTCAATTCAGTGGTCATGAAAAAACTAAAGTGAAATTCTAGAACTAAAATTAAAAAGTCAATGGATGGGCTTAACTACAAAGTAGACACAGGTAAAAAAAGAAGTTGCAGTGTCTGAACATATGTTTAGATCTTCTCAAAAAGGAATCAGGAAGAAATGTGAAGAAATCAATATGTAAAGAAACACGTCTAAAAATCTTTCAGAATTTATATGCGATAACTGATTGACAAAGTTATGAAGTCTAATGAATTCCGAGAATTTTTTTAAAATTCTCAATTAGATGTGTTATATGAAAATATAGTATCCCAAAGAAAAAATCTTTATGGTGGCTTGAGAAAAATGATAGGTATCTTTTAAGAAGCTATAGTCTGATACAAGACTTCTCAACCACCGAAGATGGAAGGAAGATCTGTAGATTGACAAAAGGGTATTTATTCTACTGTTCTTTACACAAAATGAAATTCTTTGAGAATCAGACGTTTTAGACAAATGAATAAATAAGCCCTGCCAACACAGTAAAGGGAATTCTTAAAGGGTGAACTTCAGATAGAAAGAATATAATCCTCGATGGAATGTCAGAAATACAGGAAACAGTGATTTGGAAAGAAAGAAATAGGTGAATGTCATCAATGTAATCTTTATAAAGTATAAAACAAAGACTTGTGATATGTGTAGACATACATACCCACACAAATAAATCATATCCCCTAAAATGGCATAAAATTGAGCAGGTTAAAAGAATAAATATATTTCAACATGAAGAGAGATTCTTGCATTTTTTAAGAAACTTGTAAATAAAAAGCATTCATTAGCCTTAATAAGAACACATATTTCTAGAATAACCTCTAAAACCTAGAAAAAGACTTGGTGCCTGTAGCTCAGCAGCTAGGTCACCACCCACATGCACTGGAACTCTGAGGGGTTCAGACCCAGTCCAGACCTGCCAAACAGCAATGAGAACTAGAACCAAAAAATATCCTGGTGTTGTGGCGGGCGCCTGTAGTCCCAGCTACTTGGGAGGCCGAGGCAAGAGAATCACTTAAGCCCAAGAGTTTGAGGTTGCTGTGAGCTGTGATGTCATAGCACTCTACCAAGGGCAACATAATAAGATTCTGTCTCTAAAAACAATAAATAAATAAATAAAATAAAAAATAAAACCTAGAAAAACCTAATACCTGAATACCAGGTATATAAAAGAAAGCAGAAAAGGAGAGGCAGAACACAAAACAGGTGGGTTAAATAAAAGTACTTAAAGGTGTAGCTTGAATTTAAATATAAGTAATGGTAGTAAATGCAAGCAGAATAAAAATTCCAGTTAAAAGACAAAGATTGTTAGACTGGATTTAAAAACAAAAAAGGCTACAATGACTACAGGAAACACTTAAACATAAAGATACACAACTGTTGAAATTTTGAAAGATGGAAAAGCATGAACACAACCAATTCAACTGACACAACTGTATTAATACTATCAGAAAAGTTAGATACTGAGGCATTATTTGAATGCACCTAATATTTTGAGTTCAAAAATACAAAAAGCCAAACATTAACTATTTTCTAATAGTGAGAATTTATAAATATCCCCATTAGTTGATAAAACAAGTAGATAAAAATTCAGTTAAGGGTGTAGAAGACACAAATAGTACCCTCAGTGAGCTCAAACCTAACACAAGTGGATATGGAATGTTACAGAATACAACTACTTTCAAACACAAAATATTCAAAACGTGTTTTCTTTCTTTTTTTTTGCAGTTCTGGCCGGGGGCCAGGCTGGTGCCCTACTCCTTAAGCCACAGGTGCCGCCCAGCATGTGTCTTTTTTCTAGGGAAACTATAGATGCATCCTGAACTATTTTGGAGTAAAATATTGTTACATCTATAATGAATTTTAAATATTTCAAAAACTAGGCACTCAAGTGGCAGGAAAATGTGATCTCTTATCAAAATTAAATAAGTGTATAGGTGTTTACTGTACAGTTATTTTTACTCTTCTGTATTTTTGAAATCCATATTATAAAAAGTTTAAGTTTGACTTATGTCTATGTCGTTAAAAAATGTCAATTAATGTCAAAGACTTAAAATCAATTAAGACTGTATGATATGATCATGGTGCAGTTATACTTGTGATCAATAACAATGATAATTTTAAATCCCCATGTTTGAATACAAAGAAATACACATTTGAATAATCTTTGTGTCAAAAATTCATAACCATTGCTATGAATCTAAAATAATACTTAAGAGTGAAATTGGCTCGGCGCCTATAGCTCAACCGGCTAAGGCTCCAGCCACGTACACCTAAGGTGGCGGGTTCGAATCCCCAGCCCAGACCCGCCAAACAACAATGACTGCAACCAAAAAATAGCCGGGCGTTGTGGCGGGCGCCTGTGGTCCCAGCTACTTGGGAGGCGGAGGCAGGAGACTCGCTTGAGCCCAGGAGTTGGAGGTTGCTGTGAGCTGTAATGCCACGGCACTCTACCCAGGGGGACAGCTTGAGTCTCTGTCTCAAAAAAAAAAAAGAGTGAAATTTGTACCCCTAAATATTTAATCAGTATTAGAAAAAAAAACATGAAAGTGATTGAACATTCATCTCAGAAAATTAGAAATATAGCAAAATAAACCAAAGAAAGTAGAAAAAAGTTTAAGGTATTATAAAATAGTAAATATATACATAATAGAAACTATTAGCAAAGCTGCTTTAGTTCAGGCTGCATTACCAAAATGCTGCAGACTGGGAGGATTATATAACAGAAACTGACTTTTCACAGTACTAGATGTCGGAAGTCTGAGATCAGAGTGCCAGCAGGGATGAGTTTTTGGTTTGGGCCCCATTTTTGGTTTACAGACAATCGTCTTCTTGCTGTGTGTGTTCTCTCATGGGGGGAAGCAAGCATGGCCTTTTTATATGGGCTCAGTCCTCAGGACCCAGTTAACTTCCAAAGACCCCCACCTCCAATATCAACTGAGGATTAGATTTCAACGTAAGAATGAGGGGTACAAACATTCACTCCATAACAAACGCCATGGACTTTCTTTTAAAGTCTAATAAAACTGATAAATCTCTGGTGAAACCAAGCATATAAAAAAGGAAGGCACAGGAGCACCCTACTAGGGATGAGAAAAGGTGTCACGAAAGTTACTGCTATTATTAAAAAAAAAGAAGAAGATAGTAACATATAACTTTACAGTAAAATTTTTGAAAATTTTGATGAAATAAACAAATACCTAGAAAAAAAGTAACTCACCAAAATGGATAAAAAGAGAAATAAAAAATCTGAATAGTATAACTATTAGATATCAGAGCTGTAATTTTAAACCTCTCCATAAATGAACTCCTGGTACAAAGCAGGATTCACCACTAGAAAGTTATCCCAAATATTTAAAGAAAAGCATAATTCAATTCCCATACAAACTCTTTTAGAAAATAGAAGGAAAAAAGTACATTCAGCAACTCATTTTGTGGGGTTAACACAACCTTGGTACCAAAAACCAAAAATGGTATAAGTAAGGAAAAATTAAAGGCAAATATCAATTATAAATATAGATACAAAATTCAAAATAAAATTATTAATATATCAAATCCAACATTATGTAATAAAAATAATATCCCAAGACCAAGTTTGGTTTGTATCAGGAATTCAGAGTTGATTTATCATTAAAAGAAATACATTAATAGATTAAGAAGAAAAATCATGTAGCCATATAAACAAATGCAAAAAAAAAAGTTAAAATTTAATATCCCTTTCTGATACAGAGTCCTAGAAAGTAAATTGATAAATTATAGTTAAAAAACATAATACAGTGTTTTAGCTACCAGAATCCTATAGCAAATATCCCACTTAATGTAGAAACATTAAAAGATATCACAAAATTACTCTTTGATATCAAGAATGCGGCATAATGCCACTGTTACCACATGCATTCAACGTTGTTTTGAAGTCCCTGGTGAGTGTGAAAAGGAAATAAAAAATACAAGGTACAATAGCAGGAGAGGGCAAACAAAGCAATCGTTTGCAAATGATCAATACTATGACATATTTGGGAAACCCAAAAGACTCTGTAACTAAATTGTTAGAAATAATGGTTTGGCAAACTTAACGGATATAATTCATGTACAAAAGTAAAATTCAATTTGTCTCATACTAACAGCAAAAATGAAATTTCAAAAATTACTATTTGTATTAGTTCTCTCTTGCTGCTTTAGCAAATTACCACCACAAGCTTACTGGCTTAAGGCAACCCAAATTTATTATCTGACAGTTGTATAGATTAGAAGTCAACACAGGCCTTCCTGTTGTTGGCAGGGCTTTGTTCCTTGTTGGAGGCTCCAGAGCACAGTCCATTTCCTTATCATTTTTGGCTGCTCGATGTCAGCCACATTCCTTGGCTTGTGGTCTCTTTGTCAGTACTCAAAGCCAACAATGTTGGATCCTTCTGTTTTTCTGAAGCTGTATCTCGCTCTGCCCACAGCCACGAAAAGCTACTTAGAGCTTTTAATAACCCATGTGATTAGGTCAGGCTCACATCGATAATGCCGGAAGGTCTTCATCCCTCAGGCCTTAACTTAATCACATTGGCAGAGTCCATGTTCCTGTGTAAGGTAACATTCACAGATTCCAGGGGTTAGAAAGTGGCCGTGTTTGGGGGAGAGAGTGACGTTAATTCTACCACTAATAGTATGTAAAAAATTAAGTATCTAGAAATAAATATTAACAGAAAATGTTCAGGACCTCCATGGGGAAATAGAAAACTATAAAACTTTGTCAAAAAAAAAGTTAGAAGACGTAGGGTGGCGCCTGTGGCTCGAGTACAACGCCAGCCCCATGTACCAGGGGTGGTGGGTTCAAGCCCGGCCCCAGCCAAAACTGCAAAAAAAAAAAAAAAAGTCAGAAGACAAATAAATGGAGGGATATTTAGTGTTCATGGAGTGGAATATTTGCTAAAAGTTCTCTTTTTATAATGAAATATATATATCAATTACATTGTCATTCAGTTTAAAAACATTGTATTTAAATGCTATCATGTAGTAGGATTCTATGAAATTAATAAAATTTTCATTTTTTGAGTTGCTCTCCTTTATCTAATCTGTCCAGTTGGAGAATCCTCCTCAGGAAAGGCCTCAAGGAGTCTTGCCCAGCACATCCCTGGCCCTGGTGGTATTGAAGGTGTAAAAGGGGCAGCATCTGGAGTCGTCGGTGAATTAGCACGAGCCAGGCTGGCACTAGATGAAAGAGGGCAGAAGCTCGGCGACCTGGAAGAAAGAACAGCAGCTATGTTATCAAGTGCAGAGTCATTTTCTAAACATGCTCATGAGGTATGTCTATCAAACAGATATCTACGTAAGAAACCCTGAAAAAGCAAGGGTGAAAGTTACTGTATTTTTATAGCTTATTATATTTTTACATGCATGAATTTTCATATATCCTTTGTACAATTTCAAATTCCCAAGTTTTGCCACCAGAGGGAACCATTGTAAGAATAGGTCTCAATAGCTCTTGAAGTCTTTTGAAATCTCTTAGTGAAGATTATAAATTTTGAAGTTCTTAATGGTTATGGTTTTTTTTCCTCTAACTGGAACTGTTCTTAGTGTCTTCAATAAGTTGATTTGAAGTAAGCAATCTATTAACACTACAGAATGTTTCAGAATAATAGAATTTTTGAAAAATATTTAGAAACTAGTTGTAATTTATAAAAACTGTTCTGGCATGGTTTTCCTGTTTCTTCCCTTTAGATGATGTTGAAATACAAAGATAAGAAGTGGTACCAGTTCTGACAACCACAATCCAGTAAGTTCAACTTCAGCCAGAAGGAAAAAAGTTTTCCTTTTTTATTATATTGATTTATTTAGGAAAGTCAACATTAAAGGGATGTTCATCGCTGAATACTGTTCTTTCCTCGCACAATCATGCACTGTTTTACCTCAGTCGTGTGGCTTTAACTGAGGGGTGTTCACACACTCAAACTGGAGCAGGAGGTGTGTGCCGGCTGCGAATCGACAGTCTGGGAACGACGCAGGTCACAAGTGACAGACGAAGAAACAAAGGCGGATGCAGAGGAGATGTGGCAGGGACTGATCCTGCATCATTCCTGTGTTAAACTTTCACACGCCCGAAGGTTGTGCTGTCAGATCTGGCTCAGTGTTGACCTGTTTTGGGAGAGGCAAAACGTGAGAAGTCCTAACGCTGAAGTAGTCACGTTTGTGTCACTGGACTGGATCACAAACAGCTGTCTCAGACTTTTCCTCTCTTAACCGGACTGGTCATCAGTATCATTAGTGAAAAAGAATCAAACTGTTTGTTACCATATCTTTAGACAGATAAGCTGAATGGTGGGCTTTAAATAATAAAGACATACACATAGTTGACTTGTGTATGGTCTCCTCTTGGATTCTTGTTAATATATACTTGTGTTTAGTTCATATTTTGTCTAAAGCAAAACAAGACAATACATCACTTTTCATTGAAAAGAAAAGTGTAGAGCATGACCGAATTGCTCATCATTCTGGAAGTTTCCATGTAGTGGCTATGCAGTGTGGAAAGTGAGAAAAACCTCCATTGTGGTGAGGAGAATACTTCAATGTTCCTTGTCTTTGTTCTCATTAATTCAGCCGAAGGTGGATTTGACCAAAATAGGTACTGGTTAAATTTGTAGAAATGTTAAAATTGGCTAAATTTTTAATTTTGCTTGAATTTTTATAAAATGTTTAACCAAATGTACCTTTGCATTATTTAATTAAAATTGCTAAAAAAAAAAAACCAAAAAAAAAATACCCCTTTCTTTATTTCAGTAAAATGCTCAGCTCCCTTTTTAAAATGCCCTTTATTTGCTAACTGTTCCGATACACTCAGGTGATGAGCCAATTCAATCTTAGTGCACATGCTATCGCATGGAAAATTACAAGCATCTGTTGCCAATAATTATCTATAAGAGTCTAGTCTGATGACATACAAAATATTTTCTGTAGAAATATGCTATAAATCTGTACATATCCTTTCAAGGTTTTAAAAAGCCAAAAAGAAAGGAAAATACGTACACTTTGATAACTAAATTCTTTCTGTATTGGAATATAAATGCAGATTGAGTCCAGCAATGGACAGTGAATGACTGGTTCATAGAACAGCCTTCCAGACAGGAAGGAATCTGCTTTGTAGATCTGGAAGGAAGCAATCTGATAATGCTGGCAGTCGGAGATTAATTATTGATTGTTGATAAAGCAACAAAATAGCAAAAGTATTAAAATTAATGTCAATGAAATTTAATAATTGTCTTCTATTAAAAATTTTTTTAATCATTTTCTTTTTCATTAAGAGATAATCAGAGCACAAATGGATAGCAAACGTGGTGGTTGGTTTTTTCTTCCATCTGCTCATGAAAGGCATACGTAGGACATACTGACTTTTTCATGCAGTCTGTTATGCATTTTTCCTCTTTATTTGTCATTAGTGAAGCTTTTATGTTTACATTTTATAATGTGCACTACTGGATACAAAAGTTTACATCAAAGTTCACTTTAAATGTCATTCAGTAGGGACTAAAATATATGTGATAGAGATAATTGATGAAGCCAAAAGAAATATTTTAAAAATATAATTATTTTCAAAAGTTTTTGAATTTATAAAGTCCAATACTTTTTTTTTAGTTAATGTCAGCTATCTACTGAGCATTCAGCAGTTTACGAATTATTTAATTTGTATTACCTGTTATCCAATAAACCCATTGTTCCATGACATGTCACAGGAAGTGTTACATCCTTTTTTTTTTAAAGGTACAGTTTTATGAATGTCATCAATAAAATCAATAGTCATGGATTTAAAAGGAGATGAGAAGCATTAAGTAAATTAATATACTGATTGATTCTTTATGTGGAAGGTCACATTAGCTGCAATTATTTAGTTTGCTGTGTTATTTTCTATATTAACTTCATTTTTTACTGTCATTTTTGCTCTTGTATGCAAAATGAAAACCAAACTTGTAATTATTTTCAAATGGAGAATTAGATACACTGACCTGAAGTGGATTTTTAGGATTTGATAAGAAAATCCTACATTGCCATTTTGAGTTATTTAATTCTTAATCTGCAAATTATGCACAACAAACTAGGGAGTCAGTCAGGATTAAAACGCTTTTAAAGTCTGTGTGAGTAGAGGAAATAAGCTCCTTAGAGGTTCAGTCTGTAGACAACAGACAGTCTGCAGTCATAACTAACCCAGGGAATTTATCGTAATCTGAGAGTCAACATCTCTTATTTTTAAGTTTTAAATGCAGAAAGTAATAGTCACCAGCAAGCCATGATTTCAAGAAAATTAACCAAAAAAAAAAAAAGTTCAAATAGAAAATAATAGAAAAATGGAAGATTTCCGTGTGTTCTCTCCATACTGTCAGCGTGGGCTTGTTGCATTTGTCCCTGACCTTAAAGTCATTGAAGTATTCATCGATTAGCAGTTTGTCAGTAGGAAGTAGTTTTTCTATATGTACATATATCCAGTTCATTTCACTTTTCCAACTGAAATCCATATGTATTTGCTTAGAAAGTTATTTGAAATCTTACATTCTGACCAATTCAGTATATTACACCCATTTGCAGTTTTGCATTGTCTTAACACTTTTTGTTTGCATTTCAATTGTACAAAGTGTTTCCAGAAAAATTGTTATAGACTCAACTGAGCTATTACTAACTTCTTACTTTGATTTTTTTTATGGATGTGAAAAATGCTGCTACTTGTCTATGTTCTTATGTGTAAGTATATTACAATTTAATTAAGTGCAGTAGTTTAAAAGTAAAGAAAGAAGCATTTCTTTGGCTTAGAACTTAGTTGTAGGTTCCTCTGAAGTTATTTATGTGGATATGTGAGTGTTTTAAACAAGTCTGAAAGTGTTACATACTTTTAGGTTACAGGGGTGCTGGGGAAATTGCTGAGAAAAGAAAGAATATGTAGTAGACACTGGAGTTCAAAGTTTTTCCCTGAGTTCTATATTTCATAAATGTTTTGCTTAAGGCATTTCTCATGTGACATTAGAAAAGCTATATCCAAAGGTCAATTTTTTGTGGCAAAGATTTATTTTACTTTTTAACTTTGGGGACTTTATTTCTTTCTGCAAAATAAAGAGCACTGAACTTTAAACTTGAATTTTTTCTGCACTTTTTTAGGTAATGAAAACTTTTTATTATCATTTAATCCACATTTATCAGTTTAAAT
Source organism: Otolemur garnettii (assembly GCF_000181295.1). Taxonomy (NCBI): domain Eukaryota; kingdom Metazoa; phylum Chordata; class Mammalia; order Primates; family Galagidae; genus Otolemur; species Otolemur garnettii. Next base: position 2,219,292 of record NW_003852437.1, on the reverse strand, counting down.
CAAGTAATACATGTGTATAAAACATACCAAAATCATGAATATGCTGCTAGCCGCACCTTAAACAAACTGATCAGTTTTAAAACCTTCAATGGGTTTTTATATAGTTTTCAAAGATATAAAAAATAGTAAAATAATTTGCTGTATGTTTCAGTGTTCTTGGTCTTAATTATTGCAACACTTTCAGATTTGTTTTAAGATCATACAGTAACATGTTATATTTATACATACTGCTAGAGAATATACTTTTAGTTTTAAAATGGAATTTTTATAAATGTACTCTTTAATTTTAAAAATGGTGAACTTGTTAAGTTTAAGTCAAAGTACTTAAAAAGTATGTATATTATCCATACAAAAAGTTATGTTTTACGCTTATAATAAGAAATATTGGTATCTCATATCGAGATACAATTAATTTAAAAAAAAAATCATACATCATTTAAAAAGTCTTCACACATGACAGGAAAGGTACCATTGCTATGGTTTTAAAAAACCCTCTATTGAGCATTTTCAAATATTAATATTATTTTTGGGGAAAATGCCCACAATAATAATTGCAAGATCTTTCTCAATAGCTACAGCTTGCTGTTGGATGCCTACCTTAACTATTGTTTTAAAATATAGATATATATATATTTAAAATAGTTTTCCAGGTATTTTCTTCTACCTTTTTTAAAAATAAATTTCCAAAAATGAAAACAGAGTTTATGTATTTTTGTCAATGAAGGTTTTTATTTTGTAGTTTATAGAATTTGTTCCTTATCAGTTTGATACTTGATCAATATTCTTAGACTTTTTAATCTGTATTTACTTTGGAAAAACACAACACTCTTATATCTTAAATGTCCTTTTTTTTCTTTTCCCTCTTAGGGTGTTTGTTCTATTGAATTGAAATTTATGCCCACAGATTTTTTTTTTTTTCATTTGAAAATGAATGTGAAGATACTGTTTACAGCTTTTGTTAATTGCACTTTTCATCACTCTGATCAATTTCTTGTAAAGTGCTATGGGGATTATTTTTCCTGTGAATAGTAATGATCTTACTACTGCCTCAGAAGTTTTCAAAAAGGTTCTGTGGACAGAAAAAAAGAAGCACTATTGCGAACACTAACAGTGTTAACATGTTAGTTATTAGTTATTTTGCATTATGTTGCAACCAAAACACACACAAAGGGAAATGCTTCAGCTTACCTTTCTCAGCTGAATTCAATGATTTTAATGACTTTCCAGTTGCCAGGGTTATAACTTTGCTTTCTTCAGTTACTAACACACCCTTCAATTATTAGGCACGATTCATTATTTACAAATTGAGTACAGTAGTCTGGGGCTACTTGTTAAGTGCTCTCTTTATTTTATTCTTAACGTTAGAAAAATCATGAATGTCAGTTTTGCCAGTATTTTACAATGAGGCTCATAGTTTAAATTAAAATTTTATAGTGTATGAGGTGTAAATAAATTAGTATTAATTTATTATAGATTGTTTGACTCAGGCATTTAAAATTGGTATAGGTTAATGGTCATGGAATCCTATTCATTTGGTAGTTTTTTGTTTTTTTTTTTTTAATATTCTTTTGCTATTTGTTTTGTGTTGTCTAAACCTCAACTGAAGACAATGTATGGAGTTGAAAAGCGGACTCAACATATCAATGAAAGTAATGCCAAGAGGGTAAATCATGTTTTAATTTTTAATTTTTTTGTAAATAAACAGTACTGTGATGTTTAGATGTGTCCTCTGCTCCACACGATAGCTAGAACCAGAAAAACATTTTGCCTTCTAGTTTTATTATTAGTTCATTGTAAATGCATAACCAAAAGACAATATGAAAAAGAGCAAGATCAAGTTTCCCTCACATCGTCCACTTCCGGGGCCAGCATGCGTGGTATAGAGCTCTAGCTTGTGTATACCTTCAACTGTACATGCAGGTGTTTTCAGTTGCTGCACTTTTCTAAAAAAAGAAAAAAAAAAGAAAAAGAAAAAATCTTGCTCAGTCCCAGTAACTATCTCCAAGGTAATTGCTGGAATATGCATTTTGAAATACAGTTTTAAAAAGAAAAAAAAATCTGTGTATTGTTTCATCTTAAAAAAAGAAAAAAAGAAGCACTATTGCAGACACTGACAATGTGTTAAACTTTGTAGTTATTTTGCATTCCTGTACTTTACAAAATGTCATCACAGCAAAAGGTTTAAAATTACGTAATGAAATATTTTTGTAAATAAATACCGTTACGCTGGTATTTTAAAAAATGTATTATACCTTAATGTTTCTGGAAAATGTTCATATATATGTATATGAATGTCTCTTCATGCTGAAGGGCTCTGATTGGGCAAAATAAAATACTCTACTCTCTCCTGAAACTAAATCAGCCCTTTCTTCTGGGAAATTTGTTTTAATTTTTTTTCTGAATTGTGAAACTAACATGATAGTTTAAGAAAATAATTGACACAATAGATTCCCACATATTAAGGAGAAAGTCAAGTTCATCAGGTAATTCAAGTAAGAACTGCATTTTCCTTAACTATCTGGAATTTGGGGTGAAAGTCGCCTACCCTTGTCTTGCGTTGGGTATAAAGGAGACGGTGTTGGAATCCAGGAATAAGAACTGGATCTAGGTTTACGCTTCTTGGCTTTTAGTGTGTTCACAAATCTGTAGGAGATCTTGTTCAAGTACAGATTCTGATTCAGTGCCTAGGAGATGGGGCCCAATTTTGCATCTGTAACAGGTGTCAAGCTCACAGAGATGCTGCTGGTCTTGGAACATACATCCTTGGAGTAGCAAGGCTCTAGATAACTTTCGTAACTGGCATTTTGCTAGTTGACATTGTCCAGAGCAGTGTCCCCTTACTGATACCAAAGGTGAACATTGCATTAATGAATCTAGAATACTGTAACTCAAAGAAGACGAGCCAGTACTTACTTATCATTGTTTCCATTGCATTCTAGAATAAAGACTTTGGTAGTTCTCTTACTGCACTGCAGTGTTCCTTGAAGTCGTTATCCTTGTTGTGGTGTGTTCTTGGTCCACATGGTGGCAGTCACGTCTTGCCGCACAGAGCTTCACAGGAAGTTCATAGGAGAATTTGACAAGGGAAAACCCCCAGGCTTTGCAAAGGAAAAAATTCATGATGGGTACTTTGTATCTATAAAGTTACTGAACATTCTTAGACATAGAACAGATAATATTTTCTCAAGTAATTTATATAGATTTATGTAGATCATTTGATAATGTGAAGTGGTTTATTTTCAAAAGAAGTTTTTAGTGGCATAAAGTGTTAAACTTTTTAGAACTGAAGATTGTCTTCATGTCTCTGCTCATGCCTTTTTAAAGAATATTACTTAGAGTGTGTCCGGGGTGACGGGTACAGTGCTGTCCGTTATAGTATAATATCCAAATACGCTTGTCACTAGAACTCTGCCAGGCACTTACAGGAAGATTCTGGCTTTATTCCTATTACTTTAAAGATAATGTTTATTCTGTCATTTTTTTTTCAGTTTTTGTTTTGTTTTGCCATTGGTACCCCAAGGAAAGCTTTCTAAATGTTTATTGTTTAGACTAAAGCATCTTTTAAAGAAGAAAATACTCTTTTGGTCATTTATTTTTTCAAATTGTATTCATGTTTTTAATATCAAACTTTAATGTCTATTACTCAAAATTCATGGAAATTTCTGACTTTTAGTTTGAGTCCCCTTATGTGATTTTATACTATTTTTAATAGCTAAATCTCTTAAGTTTTTTTTAACAACTGCTTTCAAAACAACATAAAAGATAAACATTTAATCAATAAAATCAAAGTTTCTGATGACAGAGTATTTTGTAACTGGGAAAGGAAAAAAATCTGAGGACTTCATTTAAGTATGGAAATGAAGGTCTTCATGAGTGTGCACTTGTGTGCACGTGTACCCACTTGTGCACATGGGCTTACGTGTGCCCATGCGTGTGTGTGTTCCCACACAAGAGATTCCCCCCGCCCCCAAAATTCTTCCTAACTGTGTTCAACTCTGAATCCTTTTCCCACTTCTCTCTACATCCTCCACTTAGGTTGGTCACTGTCCCACCCCTCAAACCCCAATTCCTTTACTCTTCAGTTAAGATTTATTTTAACCAAATACCTTTCTTTGCCCCCTTAGTGGGGAAGGCCTTCCTAAGCACGGGGTAGACTTATAAATAATTTTTATAAATACAATAATGCAACCCCTACTCCTTCTAGCCCTCCAAAATCTCAGCAGATAAAGGACAATTTAGCACATGACAGAAGAACTGCTGGAATGAAAAGGCCCAGCAGCACTGGAGCAGTGTGATAGGACAGGACTGTGGTGCTAGCAGCCCTCAAGGCTCATTGTAGCTGCTTCACTAGAGTGTTTAACCAGATGGTCACTTCTTTTTCAAGATCAAAGATTTCAAGAAATAGCATTGCTGGAGTGCAAAAGTTAGAAGACTATATTTCAGAAAGAGTGACCCTGTATGTTCCATGAACAATAATGTGACTACAGACACCGTTAGCCTCCAAGGTGCTCCAGCCTGAGCAGCAGAATCTCCAGGATGCACAACTGGTGAAGCCCGGATGGCTGAGCCACACCCCCAGTTTCTGGGCATGAGGATTGGTGTTTGTAACAAGTTCCCAGACGATGCTGGTGCCGAGGGTCCACATATACTGAGAACCGTGATGTAGGGTGACAGCCTAGAAGCAGGTTCTTCATATCACATCTTCTGGATGCCTCCTTTACTATCCTGAAATGAAATCAGACGTGCTACACTTGCCCTTCCCCGTCCCCTTCTCCCTGCTCTCTGCTCTTTCTCTTCCCCCAACTCTCTTCCCTTTGTCTAATATAAAATGAACCTATACCTCTATATAAAAAATAACAATGTGTGAACTAATTCACCAGAAGTGTGAAATAAGAGCAATTTATAATTTTAAAAACATATTTCAATATATAAATGCCCAGATTGCACACTAAAAGAACAAAAACAAGTCCCTACAAATTTTCAAAACGCTTCCATGGAAGGGGCAACCGTCCCTCTGAGCTCCCTCCTTTTTGCACCTCATCCTCACCCCTCACACCCTCTGACATTTGAACCCTTGGGAGGGGGAGGAAGACCCACAGTAGCACCCATCCCTTTTTGTGTCTGCTCTCACCCAGTGGGACTGTCCCAAATGTACCCATAAATGCTGTACTGTGATGTGGACATACAAGTGCAGGAGAGAGGTCTAGACTACTTACTGCTTTGGATTTTTAGTGCCTTTTGCATTAATGCCTTTTATAAATGTATGTTCTCTTTGTTATGTAATGTGTGTTTTTCAATGAGTCCAACTGGATGAGAGAGTCGGGACTTCTCTTTGTAAATGTGTGCATAAACCCCACTAATATAGTATGCTTCTCCTAACACAAACTCCTCTCAATAAGTAGAGCAATGAATCCATTCTATGATTATATAGATTATTTTAGCTTAGAAAAATCTATCACAAAACCTTAATAATGCTAGCTTATTAGCAATTTTCCTTATTTTCTTGATAACCAAAAACCCAATATGTGAATCTTGATTAAGCATCAGTTAAGTCAATTTGCCTAGTGTTTCAATGAAATACATTTATACAGACTTCATTTCAAATGCCAGGTGCATCAAATTGAGTTTGAAAACTAGAGTTCCATGTGTACTAGCAATGCCAGTGATCCTTTTCCCAGTCACCCAACGTCTATTTGCTTGAATGTAGTTATTATTTAGCTACCTCATTCACATTGTAGTTGTGGGGATATAATAACCTCTGAAAAAATCATTCATTAGGCATACAGAATTAACATACAAACACACAACTATGATCTTAAAAACATTAGTCCCTTGGAAGTACTGCAAATTGGAAATATATTTGAATAGGGAAGGACAAATAGAAAATCTTGCATCAGGATCAGCAAATCAGTATTATGATGGCTATACTCAGGCTAAAAGTCCATTGATGTATTGAATAAAATAATGAATATTAGTGAATTAAAGTATGTTTGAATTTAATAAACACCTCTGATTTCAACTGGATTTCATCTTTGCTGCATGTTACTCCAGGGAATCAATGCAGGTTGCATTGATAGCACACAGTTCTTATCAAAATTAATACATGTTTGTCTTTCAAAACAGAACTGTAACCAAATCGCAGTACCTGGAATTTTTTTTTAATAAATACATTTAAATTCATAAATGTTAATATTTTCCTCTCTGGTATAGAGAATCAATACTCCTTGGTCTTTGGTCAGAGGATAGGTAACATTTTTCACAGGTCCTTTATAAAATATCTCCACAAATACAAAAACTGTGTGCACTTACAATATTGCAGGTCCCCTCCCTAAGACTGGGGTTTTTATTTAGTGAGCAGAAGAGACTCTTTGGGGTCAGCCCTAGATCTAAGTTCTTTTTGGCTGCTTTCTAACTTGTAACCTTACATTGCTTAAATCTTTTGAAAACACTTTGTTTCTTCAAATATTAAATAATAAAAAACAGTACCACCTTTATGAGATTGTTGAAGGACTTCAGCTAAGACTATGCCATGTAACCCAGCAGAGTGGCCTCCGCTTGGAGGGAACCCATGCTCCAGTCCGAAAGGCAGCCACTTATGGGGACCCCACCATTTTCTCCAAAACAAAGCCTAGGCCGTTTCCCTTCCCCTTTTTAAAAAAAGTCTGAATCTCTGAGCTATAAGATCTTATCCTCAGTGACACAATTACACAGTTAAGAGTAAATTGCTGTACAACTTAATATACAAAGGTCTTAGGAAACAAATGAAGAAATGAAATGTTAATTAGGAATAATCATTTAAAAGGAGGCTGTGTTTGCTTGTTTGTTTCTTACTGAAAGCATGTCAAGTGGCATTTAAAAGGTCTTTCCAAAATATATTTACAACAGCACTATTTTTTGTTAATGTAGAATCAGCTCTGAATATGGAAGTATAAATAAGAGTTTGTACATAGCCTGAGAAGATGGTCATGGTGAAGGTGGTGAAGGTGATGAAGAGATGTGAGGGAAAGGAAACATGAAGCAGAAAACAGCAGAGGCCTGGGAGCAGAGAGGCGGGCAAAGTGGAGAGGCGCTGCTGGACTGTGTGAGGCAGCCAGCCGCAGGCCACCTGCTGGGGTGAAGCGTCTGGGCCGCTTCTACACCATCATCTTCTGGACTCTCCTACCACTTCTGCCTGTACTGCTGTTCTTTCTGTTTCTGTTTTTGTTTTGTTTGTTTGTTTTAGCAACAGGACACAGTTTATTGATGGAATGATAAGTGAAAAGGGGAACAGAACCTCCAGCAGCAGTGGTGGGTGGGGGTTTCTTTTTTTTTTAATTTCATTTTTACTTTTACTTAGCCCACTATTGCCTCACATCTCTTTGTTTCTTAGCATGTAAAGGACTCAGGGTTGGGTTTGAGATTTGTTTCCTTTTTCGACATTCTTTCTTATTTAAAGGCTCATCGGTTTCCAGGCCAACCTCTGAGGATGTCTGAAGGAAGGATGGGACATAAATCAGAAGGTAAAGTATAGAAAATGTCTGCATTGTTATAAAACATCTGATACACCAGAGCTCAGTGCACTGCCAAAAAGCGGAGCTTAAATGAAGTCCTCACTCTGGATATTTTTTAGATATTGTAGCAGCATACGTTCATTCAGTTACTTGTTCATTAATATATCTCCTTGACAGACACCCGAACGTGTAATACCTCAGCAGACAGCACATTTGAGCATAAACGTATAAAGTCGGTTAATTCGATGGAACTCCTGAGCTGCTGAATATAGAGCATATGTGTAGAGTGTACAGTGATGAACGGGATCACTGTAATCAGTGCATCCATGAGGGCAAGCTCAAACACAGGGGAGAGGCGCCATCTTGGCCTTGGGAGGTGAGGTGATGCTTCCTCACAGGGTTTGGGCATAAAGAGAATCTAAGGATGAACAGAAATAAACTGAGCACGACTGGAGGGTCATGACCTCCTTCCAAACCTGGAGGACCAACTGGAAAATGGTGAGTACTTCAGAGTAACTAGACTATGTGGAAGGAGGGAAATGCCACACTTTGAGGTTTTGTGGTCCAAGAGGAGTGGAAGGCTCTAAGAAGTTTTAAGTAGAAAAAATAAAGAAATAAGATAGGTGGGTTAGAAATCCTCCCTGGGTTTCTGGATTCCTCAAGTATAAAAAGGTGGCATGACCTTGGAATGCATTAAACTATCCATCGGATTCAATGAAGGAGGGGATGAAATCCATGCTGTGTTCAATATGAGAGTCCAATCCATTTTTTTTTTTTTTGGCTGGGGCCAGGTGTGAACCTGCCACCTCCAGTTTATGGGGTTGGATCCCTACTCCTTTGAGCCACAGGCGCAGCCCTAAGAGTCCAATCCGTTTACATAAAACATGCTGTGTGGCTTTGCTTAAGATACAGAAAACTAATCTAGCAATTCTTTGGGATCCCACTTGATGGCCTCCTGCCCTGGCCTTGGCTGACCACTGAGCCACTCTCTTCAAACCTGTCTTGGAGTTTTGCTCTCAGCTTTACTCCTGATTCTCCCCCCTCAAAGGGGTCACTGGGACTTAAACACGAGTGTGTCCCTATCAGATCTCCCTTGATCGCATGGGTCACTCCAGCCTTAATCTCTTTTATGGACCCTGCTTCAATTTCACTTTCCCAAATGAATTATGATGCTTTGGAACATACAGGTGTGTTTAGCCTCCTCTGCACAATGACCCCTGCTAGCCCCTTCCTTCACGCTGCCCTGGGCCTGCGACTCACACTCCCACCTGTGTCCCCTCTGTGGGCCTGCCAGCTCCACCTGCCTGCTTTCAAGCTCATCTTGGAATATCCCAGGGACTGTTTCTTCCCTGAAGTTATTCCATGACATTCCATGCTCATTATTTCCGTCCTGTTTTTAGCAAATGTCTCCTTAGAGTTCTATGTTCAGAACAGAGAAGGCAAGCAACTCCCTTTCATTCTATGCCTGGTGACTTCCAGTGTTCTCATTTAATATTTTTAACTATTTCACAAAAGAGAAATGACTGAGTGGACAAGGGGCGTGATGTTTACACAAAGAATTTTAATGCCACACCCAGGGTTGCACAGCTGGTGAGGGATGGAATTTAGACTTGCCCCCCAAGTCTAAATCGAAGACTTGCAGTCTTTTCATCACACAACACTGTTCTAAAACATGATTAATATTAACAAAATTGAATTTTAAATGGAAATATCCAGAGACATTGAAAAGTCTGAGTTCTATTGGTATTCTTTGAAAACAGGTTATTTCAAACTACACAGAGGTGATTCCTTAGCAAACAACTTCTTAGAATCCAGGAATCCACAAATGGGAAAGACCTGAGAAGTCATTCCACTTTTGTGTATTTGAGGAACCCAGAAACTCGGGAGGTTGCACAGCTTATGCTATGAGTCCCTGGAGGCCAGATGTCCTGAGTAGTGTGTCACAGCTTTGGGGGTGCCAGGAAGGCCACTCCTCCAGCAGGAGAAGATTTCACTCCATTGCTCCCCAGCTGGAGTGAGAGCCCCTGGCAGGAGCTGAACCAATAACCTATTTTCTGAAGACAATTTGTCACTCCAGCTGTACCCCTTTTCCTGGACCAGGGCGTGATGACACAGCCAGGTCTCCACCATCACCAGGAGTCTATCCACACACTCCCTATTCTTGCCATAGACCTTCCCCACTGTGTGCACACACCCCCCCCAATACCTTCCTCGGTGTCCCCGAAATTCACCATTGTTAGCATATTTCCCCACTCCTCATGTGGGTCACATCCTTCTCTCAGTTGCTCTAACTGTCCCCCACTGTAACCCTCTAAGTAGAGGCCACTTGTTTTCTCCTATCCCAAGTCCCTAAGGGCCTAGAGAAGAAGTAGTTTCCTTCTTAACTTTCTGAACTATCTTATTGCCTTGAAAAGTCAAAATAACAATTAGATGAGAACTCCCTCGTCTTTCTACCACATGTACTGCCTCGTCTCCTCTGCCACCCCCCTCTCAGTACGAGTGTCCAGGCTCCAACGTGGCCACCTCCCCACTTGGGCCATCCCTCCCACCTCCTTAAGGACTTGGCCTCTCATCTTTCCCTCTCTTCTGGTGTCATTGGAGTTTCTTTATGAGGTAAAGAAAGTGGTCTAACCTTGATACTGGTGATAGATATGTAACTCTTTGAATATACTAAAAGCCATTTAATTTTATTTTTAGTTTTGTTTGTTTTCATTTTTTTTAGAGACAAGGTCTCGCTCTATTGCTCAGGCTGAAGTGCAGTGGTGAGTGGGCACAAGTTGGCCACTGTGCCCTTGAAGGGAATCCTTTTAAAGGATGAATGGCATGGTATATTCACATCTCAGTATTGAGTACCTCCCAATAAAACTGTTAAAAAAAAAAAAGAAGCTCCTACTAATTATGAAGAAAATTATATATAACTCATAAAAAGCAAAATATGAATAGACATTTCATAGAGGGGTGATTCAGGTGGCCAAGAACCTTATAGAAAATGTTTAACTTCCCCTGCAGTCAGGAAAATATACAAAGCTACAGTGAACTGTCAGTTTTCACCTGTCAAATGGACACTACTTTTATGGAGTCCTTGGAGTGACCCAGGCTAGAAGGAGTCTGGAAACCAGTAGTCTTTTTGTTCATTGTCAGTTGGGTTTGTGGTTGCTCTCCTCCCTTTCCCCTCAAACCTCTGCCAGCTTTAAGGGGCTTGCTTGACAAGTAGAAAATGGAGGACGTGGCTGCCTGGGGTTTTGAAGGCTTAGGTGTATATAAAGTCTTGTAGCTTCCACTGGAACCCTGGAACTGCTACAGTGGAGAGACCTCTGTTTCAGAAATTGCATGGAGGAGGTCCTGGGTAGACACACACACAGAGAGAGAGAGCTATCTGGCCAACCCTCAGCCACTCAGGCCATCCCAGCCATGGGGCCAGACACCACATGGAGGCATAGACTAACTGACCCCCCCACCTGCACCCACTCTGAGTTCTCCTCCAAGTGCAGATTCATTAGTAACATCTTTGACTGATTGTTGTTTTTAGCCAGTAAGTTTGAGAGGTGTTTGTTATATAGTGATGATGATTAACCAAAGCAAGAGTGAATTGCTGTGACCATTGTGTAAAGTAACCTGGAAACACTACTAAAATAAAACTATTAAACCTTCAAACTAGGGGCAGTGCTTGGGGCTCAAAAGGGTAGGGCGCTGGCCCCATATGCTAGAGGTGGTGGGTTCAAACCCTGCCCTGGCCAAAAACCGCAAAAAAAAAAAAACCCTTCAAACTTGAAATACCATTCCTTTGAATCTGTCTCAAGGAAACAAAAGTACCAGTACATAGGCTAAGGGAACAAGAATATTCCCTTACAATATTCACAAGAATGCAGAATTTCTATTGGGGTAGGGGGACAACTCAGGAATCACTAGAGGAATATTGAATATTATACTACAGATTTTAAGAAAGAAACAGAGTGATATAAATTGTCTTGGAGAGATTTCCACAAGTAAAGAGAAAATAAAATGCAGAAAAGTAAGCAAAGCGTGATACTGTTTTGGTAAAGCAAAGAATTAAGGAGACAACCCTTACGTGTACATATGCACGCTAAATTTCATTAAATCTCAGATACAAGATATCACAATTTTAGAGATGTTAAAATGTAGAAAGCAAAATGCATCCCAGATTTGATGTAAGACAGGGTGCATACATAGCACAAGAACTGCATAAAAGTAGACGGAGACACAATATTTTGTTACCACAGCCTGGGAGGCCTCATGCTTGGAGTAAACTCAGTAGGGAGACAAACAAAAAAGGAAACAAAAAAAAGGATGAACTCAAAAAAGGCACACACAAGGCGCTATTCCATTTTCTAAAATATGTGTTTTTACAAAGAAATGAGGCTGAAAAGAGTCCATGTCTAAGATTAATCCATAACCATGAAAAATTCTCAAATAAAAAAACTAGGGTGATGAACGAAGCATGGTTTTCTTTCAGTACAAACAAACAGAATTGGCTACATAGTCTTAAGTCTTTATAAACACGGAGCAGATTGTGATTATTCTTTGTATCATCACACTTGATAAGCATCATTGCTTTGTGATTTCAAAAAACTAAATAACATTTAAATGGACAAAAATTGAGGGGAAAAAATACATCATGCTGCCATACAGCTAAAATGAATTTGAGACTTTCATACCTAATTCAAGTGTCCTGGCCAATAACTATCACCACCACCTTGGCTTCATAATAAAGGAGCAAGAGATTGCTAAATCCTCAGTGATCAATGATAAAATTTAGCCCAGCAGTCCACATGGTTTATATGTCTTAGTGTATTGTCCACATTCTTATCACCCTAATTACTCAATTCAAACATTTAAAAACTACCATTGGATGTGCAAAAATTAAAGGCTGTATTCAGCTCTTACTGAGAAAAAAAAATCAATGCCATGTTACCATTAAGAAGAGACTAAAGTAGAACCAAATCTGTCCTTAAGTACAACTCAAGTTTGTTTCTTTTTTCCTATCTTGGGAGGTATCTAAAGAAGATCACTGGTCAAAAGTCAAGAGTCAAGGCTGATTTTCGGCTGTAAGGCTTTCCAGCTGTGTGTGCCCATGAACAAATCATTTCTTTCTCAGAGAGGCTCATTTATAAAAAGACAATGAAAATTCCAGCAACATCTATCTCAGCCATCATTATAAGGACTAAATGAGAAAAGGTAGGTGAAACATCTTAGATATGCCTGCCACATGAGAATACTTGCCAGATTCCAGAAGTCTTACTAAGGACATAGTGGAGAGAAAAGAAGTGGGGTTCAAACGGTGGTGCCTGTGGCTCAAGGAGAAGGGCGCCGGCCCCATATGCCAGGGGTGGCAGGCTCAAGGCCAGCTCCGGCCAAACCTGCAAAAAAAGAAAAAAAGTGCGAATCAAAGAACAATATTTTTTTGTCACATACTGTCTCCATGGATGACTACGGCCCCCCCAGGTCACCTCTTGTGGACTTAATTTCTTCAGGTATAAAATAAGGGAGTAGTTCCAATGATCTTTTCTAATATTTATAGGAAAATATCCAATTCTCAATTCTGTAAATATAGAAAAATTTTACAAATGTAGAGATTTGCGTTTGGGGGGGTGGGGAGAGAAGAATTCTTAAATTCTTTAACCATCCATAAAGCTAAACACTATCATAGTAGCTCAGTGTACTTCATGCACACAAGGCCCCCAGACTTTTCTTTAGTGATAACGAGAAGTATTTCACAAGGTCCAGATAACCAATGAAGACAAGTGTTTCTCTAATCCTTTGTCCATGAAAGTACACAATCTTCATTTATCTTCAGGGATGACATCTATTCCTTTAAAAATATTTCCTTTATTAGAAGCATTTCAGCCTCTGACTATGCCTCCTCATGGTTCTTACATCTGTTATAATCTGCGGAGCCCTCCAATCTCTCAGCTGAGACATGGTTCTGCTGACGTCCTGCATTTCTGGGGCTGATCGATGGGCTTCTTTATAAAGGAGTTGCCAAAAGAGCAAGATGCACAAATTGTACTTTGCCCCTATTAGAACCGTGGTCCAACAGAATTCTTATCAGACGCTGTAACTCACATTTGCCTCTGCCCACTGAAATGCACACTTTATAACAATAAACAAATAATATAATTGAACTCAAGCTAACTTCAGAGTTTTTTTCTTTTGTTTTGTTTGTTATTGACAAAAGTTTCTAGATTATCACTAGCTCGGGCCAGATACCCACCCCCGTGATGGCTAATTTTATGTGTTGATTTCACTGGGTCAAGAGGTGTCCAGATATTTGATCAGCCACTATTTGGGCTGTGTCTTTGAGGATGTTTTGGATGAGAATGGCCTTTGAATCAGTGGACTGAGGTCAGGAGACTGCCCTCCCCAGTGTGGGTGGGCCCCAGCTCGTCAAGTGAACACCTGAATATAACAAAAAGACTGAGTATATGGAAACTTCGAGCCTGATGTTTGGGCAGGGAAATTGATCTTCTCTTCCTCCAAAGTCTCTTCTGGTCCTCAGGCCTTTACACTTGAGCTGGAAGTCTAACCCCAGCTCTCCCACCCTTCCATTTTCCCTACCACAAATCTTGGGAGTTTTTAGTCCCCATAATCCTATGGCTAATTCTTATTAAACAATTACATACACATGTCTGAATCTGAGGATAATGCAGCTTTGACTCACAGTGGGACACAAACCACACGTAGCACTCTATGTATGATTTGTCTTTAAAAAGAAAGACAAACTCCTGAATTCAAGGATTATTCCTCATTGTGCTATTTATATTTGGCTCACAATTCCTAAGAAGAGTATTAAAACTCAGGCCTAGAATAGCATAACACATCCTCAGTTCATCCCCTTAGCAATCCCTCAACTTTCCATGCTTGTCCCTCCATAACCAGCTCTCCATGAGCAAATTTCAAGGACCCCCATGTGCTTTTATAATCCTCTCCCTTAACTAAATATTTGACTCTTTGAGTTATTTCTCAGAAAAGTTGTATTTTCTGCAAAACAAAGGAGTTGTGATTCTGAAGTCCCAGGGCAGGTGGCTTCCGGAGGCCTCAATTCACTGTCTCCCTCAGCGTGCCTCAAAGCACGTGGCTCTTCTGTACAAAGCCCATGATCTTCACTAGTTAGAAAGATGGATTTGAGGCAGCTTCTCCCATTCTCCCAACAAGTTTGTATCATGAACTTTTGTTTTCCTGGGCAATCCTTTTTGTCTCAATAATTTGATCTTTGTGTGACCAACAACTGGACCTAGACTTAAACCTCCTTGTGATTTTGACAACAACTCCTCCCTTCCCACAACACCGTGCACTGTTCCAAACCTTCTCCTCTTCCAAGGCCAGCTCAAATGCCTTTCCCTTTGTGAATCTGTCTCCCCCATCCTCACCCTCAATAGATATCCTTGGACACTAATTTGGGGGTTTCTACAACCTAAAGCTGACCCCCTTCCTACTCTTCCTGCTACTTCCCCATCTCTCCTCTTCTACCCTAACCCCCACCAGCCATGCCACAGTGGTGCAGTTGTTTCTCTGCCACCAAGAGAGGAACCCTCCTCCTCTCTGGCTTCCTGAAAATAAGACTGGAGCCCCAAGACCTCAGGGTACTGTGTGCACTTGTCACCATCCAGAGAGAATCTCTACTCTCTCACTTTGTCATTGCTTAAGGAAATCTCTTGGGATTCCCAAGCCAGTTACCAGATCCCAGAGGCTGGGCCTTCACTCTGGCTCAGATGGTTCACCTTCCATGTGCCCTTAAGGTCTTTCTTGGGTCCCATGACTGGGGCTTTAATTCTCTTTGCTGGGGAGCCCAAACCTCCAAGCGCCCAATCAAGGGTCAACTCTGCCAGCTCTGTACCCTTTGCTACTGACTTTAAGAGCACTTTTATCTTTTTATTTTTGATTCATAATTAAAGAAATTTAAAAATGGTTTTGCACTAATCTTACCAACACAGTTCAGTCCAGATCTTTCTATGTATATATATGTAAAAGCATATCCAATAGCCAAGAGTTTACTGTGTTGGTTAATTATATTAGCAGCAGATAGAAGATGGCAATGCTTTCTTCCAGACTGAATTGAGTTTGTGTAACTTGTTAACATTCTTTTTTTACATCATTCCCCTTGACATAACTATTGCTATTTTACTTCTGGACTAGTAATCATGTCTGGTCATTAGACTTAAGTCGTGCAATTTCCCATTATCTTTCCTGCTTTATCATCAAGCTGGGGAATCTCTTCAGACTTTAGGCCTCTATTTGTTCTGTAATCAGTTTTAATTCACAGTTTTATTATTTACAGTGTGACTCTAAGTATAAAAATCACATTCAGGACTCTAAACCTGCATCCCAAGACTTACCAAAGAAGACTTAAAAACATAAGTATCCCAGAGGCTTTTGTTTTTCTCCCATCCTCATTCCACTATGTGGCTATGTCAGGGTGGGATGAGAATGACAGCAGATCTTACTCAACGCAGGCTGGAAATTCAGAGACTGTGAATTCCGGATGGGGCTTTGATGTTTGCATATTTATGACCTCGGGGAAATTATTTAAGCTTTTTCTCTGGTCCATGACACACTTGTCATGTGTGATCTATGATAGATGCTGAAAACTAAATATGGCCTTATCTCCTCAGCAGGATAAAATAATTAATACATTCATTTATTAAAGCAGTAGTTTGCAAAAAAAATAAATAAAAATTCAGATATCTGACTCCCAACCAAACCTGCAGTATTTGACTGTCAAGTAGGTCTGCTGATGTGTAGCCGGGCTCAAGGACCCTTGGAACTGCAGGACAGGCTTGAGAATTGCTTCTGCCATGAACACTTACCTTCTATTTGGGGGAGAAATTAGTTCAAACTTTCATTCCCCCTGCCTAATGTGTCAGTCACTAATAACAGATGGCCATGTTTGAATCATGGTAGACACGCCAAGTTTTGAGCCCTTGCAGTTCACAGCAAGATCTGGGCTGTCAGCTGCTTGTGGACATTCTCGTGGAACCAGACATGAGGGCTTGACTTACAGCAATGCTTGATTATTCTTTGTTTAAAACAAAACTATAAATAAATGGAAGGAGGAAGGCAGAGTCAATAATAAGCTTTCTCTTACATATTTTAAGGCTGCAAAACTTGGGATGCAGTGAAATTTAGCAAACTTATTCCATCAGCAAAAAGGATAAGCTTTAAAAGAAGGACCTCAGTTGGGGCAGTGCACCATTAGGTTTGGTTATACTGATGCTCCTCAGTGAATTCACTACTCTAGAAAAAAAATTAAAATTACCACCAAAAGCAAATTTTCCCCCCAAAACGATGTGTTCTTATTTTTTTTTTTTCTAAAAGAAGGTGTGTTCACCTCCAATACCCATTCTGCCATTTTGTATACCTTTTTTCTGCCTCCTCAATATGATACTCTGAGTTCGTGATTTAATAGGCAATAGAATCGTGAGTTGTAAAGAACATTTGTAGCTGGGTCAAATCTCTTAATTCTTGCAATCTTCCTTCCCAAAGCAAGGGTTTATCAGGCAGAAACTGTGTTCGTTGAATAACTAGGTCAGTTCAGACTAGAACTTCAATCTCTCTCTTGGCTTTTTTTTGCAAAATATTGTCTTAGAGTTGTAGGAATCTTAACTGCAGTATTGAGTTCCCTGACTGACAGATTACTTCCCAAATATCTCTAGAATTCACCTCCTCATCTCCTTCCTCAAAGCTTCTGCTTTGCTTCAGACACTCCACCTGGCTGCTATGACAGATTTCTAATTTCCCATTCCTATCTATAGGCCATCCTGTATATCACAGCCAAAGTGATCTAGTATCTTCTCTACAAATCTGTCAGAGCTAATCCATCCTTAAAATTGTCTCAAAAGTTCCCCAAGCACTACAGCAAAGATTTTTAATGTGCTTTATGTCCCCACATGTCTAAGGAAATCATGTACCCTTGCATCATGCTGGTTCTGTGGTCAGCAGAGTGGAGCACATATGCTGTCCATGGCCTGTGCTCCTCTCATGCTCTGCTGTGGTTTGAACGAATGTCCCCTCCAAAACTCATGTGGTCATTAACTGCCATTATGACAGTTTTGGGGGGTGGGAACTTTAAGAACTATATGTTATGAGGGTCCTGCCTCCATGAATGGGCAAATGTCATGTAGCAGGAGGGGGTTCCTATGAAGAGAGTGGGTTCACCCTTTTTCACTGGGTCTCCCTCACCCTCTCCTTGCCCTTCTACCACAGCAAGAATGCCCTGGCCAGATGCCAGCACCTTGATATTGGACTTCCCAGCCTCCAGAACTGTGAGCCAATACATTTCTGTTCATTATAAATTACCCAGTCTCCAGGATACTGTTATAACAGCAAAATATACTACTATACATTACTCTCTGGGACTGGTTTAGCCACTGAGTCCTGACACCTTTCAGGCTCTTGTGGCTGGGCTTGCTGTTCTCCTGAGGCTCTGGGGGAACAGTGACTTGGGTCTGAGATGGGGAATTTTTCCCACAGAAACTTCCGTAGTCAACAGAATAATTCAGAATGAAGTTGGAAGATTTATTTTGGGATCTGGAAAGGGTCTCAGTGGAGCTAACTACAGGGACTGGGAGAAAAGATACATAGACTTTATTTGGTGATTTTTTTCTTTACACAACTGTCCGTTAAAATAAAACATTTTAGAAGACAAAACTCTAAAATGAAAATAAAGAAAATATAGCAAAATATAGAGGATAAAATAACTTAAAACTAATAAGCAATAATGCTACACAATGTCCTAAAGCTTATTTAAATAGCTTGAAGTTACTGACAACTGCTGTGAGCACTGGAGGAGACCAAATTGGGTGTATGTTTTTAGGGGAATGGTTGTTAAGTATAGAAAGTTGGTGCTTCTTGCTCATTTGATGTCTTAGTATCCCTGTTAGGCGTCCATTATCTGGAAGCCAGGCCCAACATACTCTGTGTTGGAGCTAAAAGAAACTGCCCTGCTCGAGTGAACTTGGCCTCTCCTTTCTTCCAGGCCATGCAGACACAGCATCTGGAAATGACTGTATGTTTTTTTTAACAAAAGAATGGGAATGGGAAGCAGGTTAGCAGCAGGCTCCACTTTAACTTTTTCTGGAAGAGTGGTTGAGCCATAATTTCAGCCTCATGCTGCAAGCTATGGGGCATGATGAAAGTCAATGTACATCATCTTTTCCTTTTTTTACTTGTATGACTGAGTCTTTCCTTCTACATTAAAGCAAAAAAAAGAGCAGAACATGGAACTCTAAATAGACCTGTGCTATAATCCTGATGGCTGCATGCCAGAGTATGTATCTCATCTGTACTAAGGCACTCAATGAAATTATTTCACCACAATACCCACCAGTCATTGTTTTCAAATTGCCATCTTACAAACAGTAAAATATGGCAAAGGCATTTCTGCCTACACCCCCCAAATTTGTACCTACCATTTCAACACTGTTAACTTGGAGATTCTTTATTAACAGATATATTGTGCATAACATCACCCTGTACATGGAGCCCAACACATCCCAGTAACACATCAAAACCAAATTCAACATCTTATAACTGGACCCTATCCATTGAGAGTTCCTTGCTTAAAATTTTATAAATCATGGCTACATTCAAAAGTAAACCCTTCCTTACAATTCTCATACTAAAAGAATTCACTGGTGAGACACCAGAACTGAAAAAGGGGTCTCTTCAAAAAATCCCCCATTAGCCTTTCCTGCCCCACCCCATTACATCTGAAATATAAGCATGGGATGGGATTTAGCAAAACTTTTCCACAAAACTGGTTTATTAGTTACTTGTACACAGCACAGCTCCTAGTGTGGGGCTGTTCTTAGTAAGAATAAACTCTCTAGCCCCTAGCTGGTCTCATGAAGGGAGGGATCCCTTCCTAGGCAGTGAAAGGAATAGGACATACACAGTTCAGTGTTGGGGCTGCTCCTGGGGCCAGTGGACAGATTTCTCAGCCTTCCTAGACCAGACTGGGAGAGAAACCAGAAAATTAATCATTAATCAGACTGAAAATAGAGGTGCATGAGCTGATGCTATAAAACTTAGCAAGAGCATTAACAGAAAAGGCCATACTTCCACATGGAACTGGATGAAATAGGCCAAAAGGAAAAACAAAACAACCACTCTGCATCCCCTAGAGTATGATAACACTCCAAGGCTGTCTAGCACGAACATATTTTTGCATTATAACTTTTGTTTTGTTCCCAACATGCTTTGGAAAGCTTCTTTTGTTCTTCCCTTTGTGTAATTAAAAGTAATATGAAGAGAACCCAGTCCCAGGCATCAGGGAGCAAAGGAAGCCAGGCCTGGCCTGCGGAGATGAGAAAAGCAGAGCCCAGAGGAGAGGCCAGGATCTCCTCATCCCGTAAGATCATTCTGGCTAATATTGAGACAGAAGGAATTAGAAGACTTGGAAGATGCTTGGACCAGACAATTTTCCTCCTCTCTGGAAGGGAGGTGTTTAATCATGAGTGAATAAAAAGTCTTTGAGATTACCAGAAGTCAATTGGTCCCTCACTGCTCCAAGTTCCCAGATTCAGTCCTAGGACTGGTAGTGATTTCCTAGAACTTCCTAAAGCAATTGCACTGAGCTGACACAGGCCAGTCCCCAGACATCAACTGATGTTTCCTGAAGTAGGACCCTTTCATCCTGACAGTCTCCTGGCCTAAGTTCTGGCCTGACCTCGTTCTTTTGACCATTTGGCTTCCTCTCTGATAGCTCTGGTACCTTCAGTAAGCATACGCTGTTTGGGTGTACAGTTAGCAGGAGTGGAGCTTAGACTGTCCTGTGTCTTATAGTCTCGTCACCACAGCCTCCTCTGAGGATGAAAAACAATGGCCCCCACCTTGTCTTTGTCCTTATTCCTGGTTTTGTAAGTTTGTGAGAAGCCCACAACTACGGGGTCACTCTCCATCACCATATGACTCTACATGTCCCCCCAACCAGACTGTGACCCACAGAAGGATGTGAGTCACATCATAACCAGGACATCCTGTACGTAAGCAAGCACTTACTGTCTTCTTCTGTTCTGGCTGCTACAACAGAATGCCGTAGACTGTGTGGCTTACAAACAACAGAAATTTATTTTTTCATAGTTTTGGAGGCTGGGAAGTCCAAAATCAAGGTGCAGGCAGATTCACTGTCTGGTGAGGACCTGTTTCCTCACCGAGGACCTCACTAACCTCAGAAGGGGTGAGTGATCGCTCTTAGGGCTATTTTATAAGCCACTTATCTCATCATGATGGCTCCGCCCCATGACCAAATCACTTCCCAAAGGCCCCCCATCCTAACAACATGAATTTGGGGACAAATATGTCAACATGTGAATGTTGGGGTGACATAAATGTCAAACCATAGCATACACACACACCATACACACACACACCATGCACACATGCGTGTGCTACACATACCTAAACCATACACCACACACATGCACCAGGCCATACACACACCACACCACACATACACACTGCATGTGTGCCCTGCACCATACACTCCATACCGTCCCACACCCGTGACACCACCCAAACACATGACATACACCATGCACACATCACTCATAACCCATGTGTACAAACATACCACACACCAGACATCCATACCACATGTGTGCATATATTTAAACAAAAGATTCTTACACCTGTCCTTTACTATCTATAGTGCACTCCAATATTATTTCTTTTTATTTTTAAAAATACTAATCATAACGTACTAAATTGATTCACAAGACACTTGTATGTGGCCACACATCATTTGGAAGCTATTGTCCAAACATGACCTTCTCTAAGTCCCATTTCCCACATTATTTCACTGTGCCCTCAAGAACCACAGTCCACCATCAGAAAACACATCCCTTATGTCAATGGCTTCTTCCTTCACTGTGGCCTGGCTCTCCTCCAAGACACTGTGCTTCAGCTGACACTCGTTAGCACTGACTGTGCTTTCTTCTGTTACCCTTGTTCCACCAGCGCTCGAGGAATTCTTGTTTCTCTTTGTTGTTTCCAGACCAGCTTTGCTCTGTCTCCCTGAAAGCTCGAGCTTTGGGCCTCACATGTTATAAGCTGTACCACCACCCGACACTGCCCTTCATTCTGTGTCTCTCCCCTCTAAAGGAGAGACACTCCTTAGCACAGACACTCTCTCTGAGATCTCTTCTGTTGCAAGTTGTAGGGATTTTCCTGGGTATCTGTTGAATAGCTGATAATTGGCTTATTTGAGGTTTGATTTGAGTGATCTCAGCCCTGCAGGCTTTACCTCAAATGAGTCTAATTTCCACCTGTGGATTTCCTACTCCAAGACAGGCTGTCTGGGAGTGAAGCAGGTTTCCCAAGGAAGGCCATCTAACAATCACCTGGGAACATTCTTGTTCATAACACGTACTTCCCATGTACCAGAACTCGCCCAGGCCCAGTGAATGCTGGGAACTGAGCAGCCCGTCTGAGTAGTGATGGCGCAGCCTGTGTGGGGGGCTGGTTGGGCCTTTCATTATAATTGCGTTTCACTCTTCACGAGGATTGGTCAGGAACTCGCCCAGGCATGTGCCAGTCCTTCAGCTGAACAGGTAAGAACAAACTTCATTTTCATGAACCAAAATGAATTTTTCTCTTGGTTTTTCCTTTTGGGCATTTTCGTATTTATTATTTAGAAGGTCAATGATAGTAAGAGCAGCTGCCTATCAATTACCTAGAACCATGGCCGTCATTTTTCATATATTATGTAATGTAAACCTTTTAATAATCTTATAAGGTAGGATATTATTCTTGGTCACTCAAGGTACAGGCTGAGTCCAGATACACTTAGCTTGAACAAAGCAGAGCAAACATGGGGCGGGAGAGGGGGCCTGAAGGTGAAGAGTGCACTCCACCATCCACTACAGGGCAGGAGTTGGCAAATGCTAATGCAAAGGAAGGCAGGAGGACGATTCCTAAAGGACTTCGAGTCCCTGAGGTTCCTGGGTTGTCATCTTCCAGATGGTGGAATACCTGTCTCACCTGTGTACGGCAGGATAAAAGAGTAGTCAGGAACTTCACCGCTGTGTCCACCTCCTATAGCTTCTCAGGGTTGACATTTTGTGAGGCTTATCATTCACCATCCTAATGTGTCCAGATGGTTTTCTCTTCACCAACTCCCCATCAAATACACTTACCTACAATTCAGACCAACATTTATTTTCATTAAAAATACACTTCTGATTTTGGGTCTGTAAGATTTTACAAACAGTAGTTTGGTGACAATTGAAGGATTCTTTGAGCGAGACCTTGTTGAGGACTGCATGTTTATCTTCCTCCATCCAAAAATCACACATAAACATCTTAACCCTCAACGAATACGATGGTGTTTAGAAATTGGGGTCTTCAGGAGGAATGTGGTTTCAGCAAGGTCACAAGGGTGGTGCCTATGACGGGATTGGCACCTTATAAGAAGAGCAAGAGTGATCAGAATTCTTTCTTTCTCCACCCTGGGAGGATACAGCAAGAAGACTGAAATCTGGGAAGAGGGCCCTTACCAGACACCAGATCTGTAGGCATGGTGATCTTGGACTTTAACAACTGTGAGAAGTAAATGTTTGATGTCTAAGCTACCCAGTCTGTAATATTTTATTAAGGTAGTCTGAAATTAGCCAGTTTCTCAGGCCCAAAAGGAGTTTCCTGACATTTTTCTCTAGCTAGATTCATCGTAGGTTATACTGATGGAATTAAAGTTCAGAGAAGTGAAGATTTTCCATGCATTACTAATATAAGTAGCAGAGGGAACTTTGAACCAATGTGCTTTCTGCTATAACCAGGCAAAGCAGGTGACTCCGCTGAAGACTCCTTGTGTAAGGAGATCTTCAAGACTGTTTCCTATTTACACTTGAAATAAACGTCCATTTCTGGGCTTCAATTAACAGGTGCAGGTACTGAACCCATGTGAAATGATAATGAATCCTTAAGGAATACCTTGGGAAACCTTGAGACCAGTTTCTGAAATTGGGCTTTAGAATGTTTCTTCCCTATAGTATAGACCCAGCTTTTCCTGGGAGGTTTCTGCAGTGACAGGATAATGCTAGGGGAAGCAATTCAAAGACCAGCCACATTAATATTCATAACTAGCTTCCAGCCACACCAGATAGGTTGTTATAATCATGTCGACCTTAACAAGCTTGTCAGCAGATCTTTTGAAAACAACTATAGCAGGTATTTTGATCAATTATGAATATACCACATCCAGAGTCTATTTCCACCTTGCCTTCGTGGCTTTTGGGTGAGTGCTTTTTATAAATACTGCAGTGTCCAGAGGCAGCTGGCTTGAACCCTCAGTTATATGAATAATTGACACCACCTGACACCAGGTATTTGCACGGTACTGACAGTGTCTTTGCTCCATTTGAATGAAATGAAACAGCACATTTACCCAAGAAGAATTTCCCATCTAATTATATTGTTTTGTTTTGTTTTATTTTTATTTTACTTATTTTATTTTATTTTTTGAGACATGGTCTTGCTTTGCCGCCCAGGCTAGGCTGCAGTGGTGCCAGCTGGCTCACTGCAACCTGCAACTTCTGAGCCCAAGCAATTCTCCCACCTTAAGCTCCCAAGTACCTGGGATTATAGGTGTATGCCACCATGCCTCACTAATTTTTATATATTTTTGCTGTTGTTGTTGAGATAGGGTCTCAATGTGTTGAGCTAGTATCAAACTCCTGGACGAAAACAATCCTCCTTCCTCAGCCTCCCAAGGTGTTAGGATTACAGGAGTGATCTACCGTGACTAGCCAAAGAGAACTTCTTTCTTATTAAATCTTCAGAAAAGAGCTTGCATAGAACCTTTCACAGCCTAAGTCGATTTTAGAATGTGACCAACATGTATTTATTTTTATTATTTCTTAACTTTTAATTTTTTTATGGTTTTTGGCCGGGGCCGGGTTTGAACCACTACCTCTGGTATATGAGCCACAGGCACTGCCCAGTCACCACCATTTAAATGGTTGATTGCAGGGAGTCCACGAAGGGAGGGGCAGAAGAGACGAGATAAACCAGGTGGTTTAACAGAAGAGTTCCTGCTGGATGGAGGATGGTGTAGAACAGGCCCGGGAGTATCCCTTAGGGGTGTCTGTCCAGAGCATCCAGGCTCCATGCTGAACGTTCAGCACATGTGAGGTGGCAGGGGTGTCCTTTGCACTACTGAATGTGACATTCCAGTCTGCTCCTCTGCTCCTATAGCCATGGGAGCCAGTGCTGGAACCACTGAATTAAACCCCCAAGCCTTGGTTCTGGCAGTTTCTAGACTTATCATCGTCTCTATAAGCTCCTAACTTTGATAACCCAACCTATCTCACAATTCAATCTATATTTCAGAAACAATACAAAGACCTGCAGCTTCTCACCTTAAAATATTAGAAACCCCCAATATATCTGTAAGAGAGAAAACTCTACAACCTTGAAATTACACATAAGGTTAAAAATAAACACTGAATTCTCAGCAGGGCTCTCTCTGAAGCGCTTAACACAAGCCCCTGTGGGTAATAAAGGGTAGGTGGTTGTCTGGAAAACCTGTCTGGAAGAGCAAAGAGAAGACTGTGCTAAAATCATCCCCAGAAAGAGAAAATCTGCTTTCGGTAGGTGTCACAAATACACAAAATAGAAAGAATAGAATGAAACTTATGATGGAGGATTTGAATTGGAGATATCAGATGGACTCTGTGGCTTTTGGCAGATAGATGAGATGTATGAGTACAGAAATGCATATAAATACCTGTGTGTGTGTGCATGTGTGCTCACGCATACATCCTGTGTACATACACGCATTGCCTAGTCTGTCCTTTGAGAGACTGAAAAAGCAGCAACAATATGACAGTAATACACAAACCTAATGCCCTTATAGCTATAAATACCTTTTTCTACTAATGGGGACCAGGCTTCTCAGAAAAATGACTGAATTCAAGGCTGTAGCTGGGATGAATCTAGAATATCTTATGGCAATAAAAAGTAAGAAGGTACTTAGGTAATGATGGGAACAAGTCAAATATATGTGGGGGTTAAAGAAAGCTCTTTGTTTACCGAAGCTCTTAGTTACCAACTAATGAACATAGAAAGAAGAGTGGAATTAGAAGTTTACCATTTTACACCCATCATAGTAAACATGGCCTGGGTGAAGCAGCATCAGTGGATGTTAAAACAGTAGGTGAATTGTGATGAGGTACAGAACATGTGTGTAATAACAAAACATCTCCCCACAAATTACTTAATAATTAAAAATAAAAAGAATAACCTTAAGGCCCCTATCTCTCATCACTCACAAAAATTAATTCAAAGATGGGTAAGAGACTTAAATATAAGACATGAAACCAAAAGAATTCTATAGGAAAATGTATTAAAAGCCCTTGTAGATATCAACCTAGGCAAAGAATTTATGACCAATGGCAATCACAGCAACAGTAAAAATAAATAGAACTTGATTAAACTAAAAAGCTTCTTCACATTTAAGGAGATAATTGGTAGGTCAAATAGACAACAACAGAATGGGAGAAAATAGTCTCAAGCTACACATCCAGTAAACAGCTAATATCCACAATCTACAAAGAACTCAAATAATAAATAATACCATTAAAATGTGGGCAAAAGATGTGAACAGAAGCTTTTCAAAAGTAGACAAATGGGCTATAAACATAAGAAAAAAATGCTCAACATCACTAATCATAAGGGACATGCAAATTAAAACCACTTTATGGCTGTTAGAATGGCTTTTATTAAAAAGTCCAAATGCAACAGATTTTGGCAGGGATGGAGAGAAAGAAACACTTACATGGTGCTAATGTGACTGTGAATTAGGACAGTCTCTAGGGAAAGTTGTATGGAGATTCCTCAAAGAACTAAAAACAGAGCTTACTGTTCAGTCAAGCAATCCCACTACTAGGTATTTACCCAAAGGAAAAGCGGTCATTTTATCAAAAAGACACCTGCACTGGAATGTTTATTACAACACAATTCACAATTGCAAAGATGTGGAATCAACCCAAGTGCCCATCAAATCATGAGTGGATTAATAAAATATCGTATATGTATACCATGGAGTACTATTCAGCCATAAAAAGGATGAATTAATGCCTTTTGCATCAATTTGCATAGAACTGCAGACTATTATTCTAAGAGAAATATCACCAAATAGAAAGAACAAACACCGCATGTACTCACTATTAACCTGTAACTAACCAGTGAGGACACAGGTACACAGAGGACTGTAAACTGAGCAGAAATCAAGCAGGCAGGAGTGGGAAGCAGGGAAGGTCAGAAACCTACCTAAAGGGTACAATGAACATTATTTGGTGATGGGCACAGTAATAGCTGTAACTCAAGCATTACAAAAGCGATTTATGTAACTAAAAACATTTGTACCCCCCGAATACTTCGAAAATAAAGAATAACTTTACAGTGGACAACCCTGGTGGCAGATGCCACCTTAGCGAAGTGATCAAAGCATCATTCCTGGGGGCCTCTTGCCCAAATGCAAAGTCAAAAGGAAATAATACAAAGCCAAACTGGGGGCTGAGCCACAAAATAATTGGCCTTTACTCTTCAAAAACATTAAAGTCATAAAAGACCAATTTTAAAAAAAATCATGTTCATGACTATAAAAAGTTAAAGAGATGTGACAACTGAATGTGACATGTAATCTCAGTTTGGATCCTGGACCAAAACCTTTTTCTCTTTTAATTTCTTTTAGTTTCCTCCCTCCCTTCCTTCCTTCCTTCCTTCCTTCCTTCCTTCCTTCCTTCCTTCCTTCCTCTCTCTTTCCTTTCTCTCTCTCTCTTTCTGCAAAGGCCATTCATTATTAGGACAATTGGAAAAATTTAAATAAGTTACCTGTTTTAGATAGTGCTATCAATATTCACTCAGTTATTGTGATAATTGTATTTTTTACTATTGTCATATCAGAGAGTGTCCTTGTTCTTAAGAAATGCTAAAACACACTGAAGTTTTTAGGGTAAAAAGAGAGAATGAAAACGCAAATGTACCAAAATGCAAATAATTAGAAAATGTTGGCAGAGGATATGGTTCTTTATAGTATTCTTGAAAATCTTCTCTAAGTTTAAAATTATATCAAATTTAAAATTATTTAAAATTCAAAACTTTTAAAGTTAAACAAAAGCTTAAAAATTGTGCTCTATGTAATAAAGTGCCTTTTGAGGTACACTAACCAAGAGCTATCAAAGTTTTGGCAAAATAAGCAAATAGAATAACTCGATGTCTAGTGAATTAAATATAAAACCTCAGTCATAGAACTAAAGAAATTACTTTTATTCATTCTGATTAAAATTTGATATGGTAGGACACATAAAATACACTTTGCTAGAACATTGAGGAATGCAGTAAAGATTTTGGACAACTTTGATGTTGACTTTTTCACTCATGTTCCTCTGGACATCATCAGCACTCGAATGCGTTAATTTTCCCACAGTCTCAAAACAGCTAAAGTGGAAAGATCATCTCCATGCGGAATCTGGGAGCAGACAGAAGCACCCAGATCACAGTCAGCCCATCCTGGAGACCCACAGAAGTGAAAAAGAGAAGGGCTCCTCTATGTCTTCCCCCAAATTATTAGAGCCTTAATATGAAACAAAAAAGCCTTACCATTTAAATTTCAAAGTATGACCATCAGAGAAAAAGAAACAGGTTCTGGTATATAACACCCTAAGGTTCTGGGCATAACACCCCAATCACATCCTTAGAACTCAGAAGGGGCTGGAAGGGAAGATTCCTCTGCAAACTCTTAAGAGATGTCAAAGTCCCCTTCCAACTCTCCTTCTTTCCTTAGTACGTTGCAGTGCCCACGCTCCTTGAAGTATCCTAATCGATATAGAAGTCATCTAATGAAGTAAACAGGTGGAGAAAAATCAATAAAAAACTTCTAGAATCTCAGCAGAGGCTAGAAGTCCCACCAGTTCTTCCCATTTCCTGGGTTTCTTGCTAAACTGGGGACCATTAAGCACCCTGCCTAGAAGGAGTTGGGCCCAAGAGTCTAATGATGGAGCTCCTGACCTAGGAGTCTAATGGCAGAGCTACCGCCACCCAAGAAAGAGGGCGCCAGCCTCACGAGATCTTCTCTGCCCCCTCATGTACACTCAGCCCACAAAAAAATATGTAAAATTAAAAGTCACTCCTTAATATGTAGCTCAGGCCATATGACGGAGAGGGAGGAGAGGAAATGAAGTTTCTAAAAAGGTGGGAAAGGAGAATTCACCAGCACTAAACAAGAGCAAATCAAAGGTCTGAATACAGCTGTTCAGGTTAAGCAGATGTTAAATCACAAGGAGGGATATGGCAGCCATGCACATAGGCCACAGGAATAAACAACACAGTGTAGTAATGATCATAGAAACATTCTGTATGTGTGTTTATAGTATTTCACACTATAGAAGAATTTACTAAGAACTCAAAATTTATAAAACTGGAACTCAAAAATAAGACTTTAGCAATATAATTGAGAAGAACATAAAATTCTGCAGATCATAGGAAACAAATTGAGAACACTTTCACGGAATTAATAAACATATTAAAGGCAAGAACAGACTGCAATGGAGAATACTGGATTCCTAGCATGGAAAAAGCCACATGAGAAAGGCATGAGATAATGATCAGGAAAGTAGAGGAAAGGGCTGAGAGCAGTTAGTGAAAATGATGGGTCCAGAAATGAGTCAACATAAAGACAATAGTTGTGGCTGAAGCAGAGAAACAAAAAGAGAAGAGAAAGGATTCAAAAAAAGCAGTATAGGAAATTTCCCTGAAATTAACACATGCCCACCCACCCTCTGAATATACAGATTTAAAAAATACTATACATCATATTTTGAGGAAAAAATAGCCATTGGCAGATAGCCTGGTTAAATTATTAAAAATCAAGGATGTGGTAAACATTTTTCAGATATAAAGGGATAAAATCCAGTTCTCCTACAAAGGTAGAAAAGTTGGGCTGGCTTTAGACTTCTACACATCAACCTTGACTGGAAAATTTGAAGTTCTAAGAAAAAAGCGTGATCCAACTTTTCACTAAAGCAAAAGGACAGCAGACACCCCCAAACATGAGAGAAGTCTGGAAATACAGGCTCTTTGTAAAAACAAAAAGAAAACAAAACAAACAGGCAAAAATATAAACAAAAACACCAGAAAAATGGCCTAATAAAATCTACCCAAGTTTTTAAAAATATACCCTGATAAGGAAGGGAAATAAAAAGTAAAAGAAGTGGGGTGAACTTTAAATTCATTGACCAGGACAAATAAGATTAAAAAGCTGGAAACTGCATTATTTTGCAGAGAATAAATGTTATGATCCTGCCTTTGAGAGATAGTTCTCCATAGCCTCTCTCACATTTCTAGCAAACGATGGCATTCTTGGCCTTTCTAGTGGTTCTCAACCCGTAAGTCACAACCCCATTGGACTGTATTAAAGGGTTGCAGCTTTAGGAGGGTCGAGAACCACTGTAAATCTAGACTATCTTTGTGCAGACATTTATAATAGCAAATAGACTTGGGAGACAAAAACCGTGCCTCCCTATGCAACAAAGGGCAACCAGCCTACTGCCCGTGATGAAAGATTAGGGATTTCTAAATTCATGGCTGCCCTCTTGTAATACAACTCACTGTACACAGGCATCTGTCTGGGTCCATCTGAATTGCCTTCGTGGGACTCAAGGGCAACAGCAACAAGAGCAAATACGCTGATCTATCGTGCTTGCTGTGTCCTGAGTAATGAAATCCTTTGTTTCTGACCCAGGAGTCTCACTTCTTGCCTCAGCACTAGCAGGTTAACTTGTTAGCTTGCAAGTAGGGTAAAATCTCAGACCATTCACAGTTCTTGAAACCTGTCAAAATAAGAATAATAAAGAAAATAACAGAAACTCTAAGAGAGGGGAAGAGAGGTAGATGGAAGTATGACTGCTAATCTCAGGGTAACAGTGAACATGACCTAAAATCAAAATAGGCAGTTTAGAAAGGGAATAACTGCATTTTATTGATGTTTTCATGATAACATGCATTATATGACTCTATGTTTCTATAAAATTATTTTTTACTCCATCTATTCATCATTTCATCTGCATATATGCAAAGAGAAATGTCTAGAGTAATGTCTTGGTTATTTCCGAGTGACAGGACAACATAAACAGCCCATTAAAACATTTTGTATGTTCTATGTATTATACTGTATTGTTACAATAAAGTAAGTGAGAGAAAAGAAAATGTCATTAAGAAAATCATAAGAAAGAGGAAAACCTTTACTATTCAGTGAGTGGAAGTGGATCACCACAAAGGTCTTCATCTTCGTCTTCATGCTGAGTAGGCTGAGGAGGACGAGGTGAAGGCGGGTTGGGCTTGCTGTGTCAGGGGCAGCCGAGGCAGAGGCAAATCCAGGTATGAGGGGTCCCATGCGGTTCAAACCCATGTTGCTGGACGTCAACAGTATATGTGTACCTATGCATCCAAATACATATTGCAATTAATGTGGACAGCTGCTTTGTTGGCAAATTATCAAAATCTGTACTACCAAAGAAGAGGAGGCCAGCACACCTCTGTGAGGACAGGCTAAAGTCCATGCCCTTCCCTTCACTGATAACAAAAAAGCAGCACAGGGTGCACAGGGTGCATCACCGCACAACGCCCGACTGTTCTGTACAAACACCGTTCTGTAAAACGGATGGGCAGCAGAGCCAGGGCCCCTTGTTGACATCTGTTTTACTGTCCTGTCAACAGTGTTAAGATTTCAAAGAGAGACTTTCCTAAGTTAGAAGAACATGAAAATCATCCCTCCTGCCTTCAGACTCCGGAGAAAGGTCTTTCCAAGCCGTTCCTATTGAAGGATAGAGAACAGTGTCCTCCAGAGAAATGGCAGGTGTGGCTGGAGGCAACAGCCAGGAAATAGGGTCACAGTGTTTCAGGAGGCTTCTCTGATTAGCATTAGTGACCAGGGAGCATTTTTCCATCAACCTGTGGAATCTTTAGCTATGCAGACAGCCAGGTGGACTCCGAGGAAACCTGTACTTTCACCTTACTCCCTCCCAAATGATTTTTATGTCTCTTTCAGGTGTGTATTCACCAGGGCTCTAACCCACATCATAAGGCATCTAAGTCAATGGTCTCGAAAAGGGGGCAATGTCTCCCCAAAAAATGTACATGACAGACCAAAGAGGGGCAACAAGAGAATAGTAGATTCACTTTGCATTTGGTTTAAAATTTCTTGTTTTTGTGATTTTATATACTTACAAATAAAAAAATATATATTTTTTTTACCTAGGGTCAGGGGCTCCCAAACTCTTCTTAATCAGAGTGAATGATCAAAAAGATTAGCAGGACTAACTCAATACTGACATTCAGATTCATAAGATGTATTTATATCTACAACTTCAAAAACCTGACTGCATTCAGCTTGTTTCTGCTGTGACACTCCTGCCCTTTGAGGGATTCCTGGGATTTTTTCTCCCCATGGAAACTCCAGCACACCTCCCAGATCTACCTGTGCATAGTGATGAGGCTGAGAGCAAAAGCAGCTCAAAAACAGGGGCACAGCCTCATGATTTCAGGGTTGGTAAGAAATTATTAATAGAAGTGAAAATTGCTAATTAAAAGAGTATCTTATTTTCCCCTGATGTGATCTCTTATTTGCCACAAGGTTTTAATAAAATAAAACCATTGGATAGAATTTGTCAACCCAAAATGAACATTAAAAAAAAAAAAGTAGAAAAATCTTACAGCATAGGTGTTAAAAAAAGGAGGACAAAAAGGCACCTCACTTCCTGAGGACAGTTTATCACTGAAAAGCCACTCAGAAATTAAATGCTTAAATTAGATTGCAGCATGTCAAGTTTTAAAAATTTTGTTGTGATGTTTTTGCTGCCCGTTGTTATGGCCTAAGTTTGTCTTTCTCCAAAAGCAGATGTTGAAGTCCTGACCCCCAGTACCTCAGAATGTGACTGTACTTAGAGATGAGTCTTTAAAGAGGTTATTAAAATTAAATAAGGTCATTGGAGTGGGCCCTAACCCACTGATGTCCTTATGAGAAGATATTATAACATAAACAATTTAGAGAAAAGATCACGAGAATAGAGAAGATAGCCACCTACAAACCACGGAGGGAGACCTGAGAAAAATCAAATCTTCTGACACTTGATTTCAAACTTCTGGACTCCAGGACTTTGAGAAAATAAATTCCTGTTGTTTAAGCCACCCTGTCTGTGGTCCCTTCTCATGGCAGCCCTAGCAAACACAGATACCTGTCAAGGAACAGGTAACTTTTAGGAACACAATTCTACCTCTTGCTGCATTAACTATTTCACCTCTTACTGAATTAACTTTACTGAATTCTAATTCAGTGTCCCATAGGTTAACTAGGCCAATAAAAATTCTCATCATCAACATTTAGTATGATTTAAAATAGATAGGCTATTGAACACGTTAATAACTATGGAACATGTTACATGTTGAAAACTTTAATCCATCAAATTATCATCTGTTGTTCCAGTAGTTCACATATTATCCTAATTAATAATCTTCCTTTTAAAATAATTCAGAACAAACTCTTTTTTGCTACAGTGAAACTGTTCGAATGTGAGTAACTTCATTAAAAGGAAACAGCTCACTCTATAGCACGTGTGGTCCAAAGTAAGAAGGTCTTCCAGAGATCTGAGGGCCTCTGCATATACATTTAGGGGCTTAGACATAAATTCACTGACAAAATGCACTTTAAGTAGTTCTTCATGATGACAAACTTAATTTTGTACCATAAAATTATAAATTGCCCTTTGCTGCCTCTGGGAATGTTAGAAATTTTCCACAGGTCAGCATAGATCACAATGAATTGTTGACGGTCTTCACCATGAATATCTTTCAAATGGTATCTTTGTGAAGGGGAAATGTACTGTTATGACTTGGAACTACACCGGGAGGCTCCTGCATACTCATGTACTGACCCTGAGCCCACACTGATGTACCAACATGGCTTATGCTGCTGTGACCAAGAGGAAACAAGCACACCAGGACTTGTTACCGATCTAGGAATGACCAACCCTTTATGCACAAGTCATATCCTAGCACAGCCAAGGATTGATTTGATATCTTGATGAAGAGATTAAGAGGGCACATAGTTAGACACCCAGGACTGGGTTACACCACAGGGGTGGATGGAAACCAGTAGGTCCAGCTTCTTTTTCTCCATAATTTTTTTGCCTTAGTCCACTGCCATGTATAGATTTCCTTCTGGAGTATGAATTCAGATGACAGCACATTTCCAGGGCTCAACCACACTGGGCAATGCCTACTTCTCAACTAACCAATATAATGGGAGATGGATTATTCTTAGGCCAATTAGGTCCTTTCCAGAGGACAGAATCAACCTTCTCTTAGGAAACTGGATGAGATACAGTGAAAATTCCAAGGCAATTGAGACTTTGTCACAAAGGAAGAAAGGGGGCAATATTACAGGGTTTGCAACTAGCCTTACACAGCACTAGGCCCCTTCTCCATAGAGGCTGCCCAGGACAGGGGTTAAGAACTCAACCTTTGGTGCTACACTGGCTGGATTGAAATCTCAACTCCTCTACTGACTAGCAGTGTGACCTCTGGCAAGGTCACAGTGGGACTTCTGGCAAGCTACTTAAATTCTATATAGCTGGCTCAGCACCTGTGGCTCAAGTGGCTAAGGCGCCAGCCACATACACCTAAGGTGGCAGGTTCGAATCCAGCCTGGGCCGCCAAACAACAATGACAGCTGCAACCAAAAACTAGCCAGGCGTTGTGGCAGGCACCTGTGGTCCCAGCTACTTGGGAGGCTGAGGCAGGAGAATCTCTTGAGCCCAAGAGTTGGAGATTGCTGTGAGCTGTGATGCCACAGCACTCTACCCAGGGGGATTGCTTGAGGCT
The DNA here is from genome assembly GCF_000181295.1 of Otolemur garnettii. NCBI lineage: Eukaryota > Metazoa > Chordata > Mammalia > Primates > Galagidae > Otolemur > Otolemur garnettii. The sequence goes on along the minus strand of NW_003852437.1, from coordinate 2,184,910 downwards.
CTGTCTCAAAAAAAAAAAAAAATTCTATATAGCTCAGCTTCTTATTTGTCAAAAAAAAAAAAAGTAAAAATAACAATACTGTCTACCACACAAGTAGAGGACTGAATCAGTTGAACAGGACTTAATATATAACAAGTGATTGTTTTCCAGAAAATAAAGTTCAAATATAATCACGTTCTACCAAAAAACTGAGCACCTGAAAATTCTTAAATCATGAGCAATCACCAAAAGAGTGATGCTTCAGCTAATGTTTCCTGAGGTCCAAGTAAACTCATTTCCCTGTCCGGTCATTTTCTGAGTTATAATGATGAGGAAGAGGCAATCACATGAGCAGAACCCTTCAGGCATCATGACAAAAATTATATAATTACCTGATACTTCGGTTATGCCCCAACTCCATCTTTTTTTTTTTTTTTTTTTTTTGTCAGGGCTGGGTTTGAACCCACCATGTCTGGCACATGGGGCCAGCACCCTACTCTTTGGAGCCACAGGGGCCACCCTGCCCCAACTCCATCTTGCTAAGGGCTTTCAACACTCCCCCTTTAAGACAGGGAGCTCAGCTGAAAGAGTTTAGTAATAACTGCAAACCCCCAGCTTTTCCTTGTAAGGCCTCCCCTTACCAGGTCTTGGCTCTTGTCAAACTCAGCTTGCATTAAGGACTCCCTGTCCTTTACCAAAAGCCCCTTATAAAAGGTTTCCACCCCTGCTTCTAGGGGTCAAGAGACTTTGAGGCGTATGCCCGCCAGCCGGTCGGTAAAGGACCCTTGCTTAGTTTGGCCCCCGTGTGCTGGCATTTCTCTGTGTTTCTCTGTTCCGCTAGCTTTGGGTATAACACTTTTCCCAAACAGAGACGTATCTAGAGAAGTGACTTCAGTGTTCTTCAGTGATAACTTTTCTTGACAACTGCGTGTCTAACTACATTCCTGCCAACTGGCAGTAACGGGGAGTTGTCAGAAGATCATCAGTGCCTCAACTCCATCTAACAGAGGTAAGCTTCAATCAGGCAGTGGCAATTTATTAAAAGCAGAGACATTTTATTTCCATTATGAAACCCTACATTCAATGCCCAACATATGAGATAAGCACAAATGAGGTTTCCCTGGTAAAATGGAGGGGGCGGGGCAGGAGATCCCAGCGCCCTTCTAACCCTCCTAATCCTGCACAGAGCTAGAGATCCTGCACAGAGCTGGAGTAGCTAATCCTCTTAGCTACTTAGGATTCCTTCTATTTTTTCTGTTTTTAACTAATTCAGATGAAAAGATCATTTTATTAAGGTTTCAGGTTGTGTCTTGTGGACTGAAGCCCTGCTGGCTTCCTGCCGTGTGCTTGGGATTTGAATGCTACTAAAAGTTGGCAGTGGGTTCTTTTGATATCTAAACTATCATGAGGTTGGTGTGGGGCAGTGTGGAAGGCTGATGTCACAGGAGAAAGACATCTCCTTGAAAGAGTCATAAAAAAAAAGTGAGGAACCACACAGCTCAGATAAGGAGAATACAGTTGAACTGATCTCATCAGGCAGAATAAACTCACATTTCCAAACTGAGTTACCACTGAAGTGACCGATCGCTTATCGCACAATTAAGGGTGCTTCTGAGATTGCAAGGGGTACAGTTACTAATTACGCCAGGACACAGCGTGGCTTATGGCTACCGATCTCTTACCCCTCTTCCCCAAGCACATCCTCCTAGGCACATCTCCCAGCCTTGATGCCTCTAATTTTTTCTCTAAACAACTTTGCGTCTTCCGATGTCAAGACTAGTTGGTCTCCGCACCCCTGGGTGGTGAATTGTCAACATTTTCTGAATGAATCACCAACCAAAGCTTTTCTGTCAATAATAAAAATGCTGAATAGACAATACTTTCAATGATGGCTATAAAAAGCTGCATATGATGAAAACACCCTCAGGTCAAATAGAAACTTTGTTCTCCAGAATAAGCACTTGGAAATCTCTGCATGGAGACTCAGACTTCCTGAGGTGACTGGGGTGTTGGCCACCTAGAAAACTCCTACATTATATCCATGCTGCTTTCACGCAGTGGAGTCTGAATGCCTGGCTTCCCTAACGTTAATACGCCTTTCATTTTACTTGAGATTTTTGCATGGGGCATCTCACTTAACTTTTACAGCCAAACCATGACATAACTGCTGTTATGCCATCTCAGGGATGGAAAATACGAAGGTCAGAGAGGTTGAGCAGATTTCCCCAGATCACACAGTCTGGAGAGGTCAGAGCTGGACTTGTTCCCAGGGCTCACAGTATCATCACTGCCTCCTCGGGCTTCTTCTCCACCTAAATTACAACGCTTGAATTCCAAATGGGCTGATCCAGTTCGGTGCACACAGTGGGAATTTTTGTCAATCTCTGAATTGGACTCAAATTACCACCTATTATCTTCTCACTAATTTCTGCTGTTTCTTTTTCCTCTTGCATCATACTATGTGTGTGTGCGTGTGTGTGTGTGTGTGTGTGTGTGTGTGTGATTCTCATGACTTTTACTGCTCTTCATCTCATCCCTGCAGCTATAAAAGGGAGGCACCTCTGGACCTCATCAAGTAGAGCAATAGGGTCAGTCTGGCAATTTCAGCTCGGGATGTACATTCTCTAGTCTTGAGAAGCCCTCATAAAAAATTAAGCAACCTAGGCCGGGCACAATGTCCTGTAATCCTAGCACTCTGGGAGGTTGAGGTGGGCAGATTGCCTGACCTTAGAAGTTCAAAACCAGCCTGAGCTAGAGTGAGACCCCATTTCTACTAAAAATAGAAAAACTAGCCAGGTATTATGGTGGATGCCTATAGTCCCAGGTATTCGGGAGGCTGAGGCAAGAGGATGGCTTGAACCCAGGAGTTTGAAGTTGTGAGTTATGATGCCACAGCACTCTACCCAGGGCAACAGAGTGAGACTTTCTGGAAAAAAAAAATTAAGCAGCCTGCAAAAACCTTTTTAAAGAGAAAACTCTTTCCCCTGTCCAAACTCTTCCTCTGAAAATCCTTTTCTAAAGAAGTAGACATAAAATTCTTTGTATAAAAGTTTGTCTGGGTTGTTTTTCTCCAACATGAAGGACACAGTATAGTCCTACAGTGCATCTTTAGTCATCTACATTAATGCAGCCAATTTAGGGTATTATTAACCTTGATGTTTTAGTGTTAGCAACCTTAACCTACATTAATGCAGACAATTTGTAGTGTTATTAACCTACATTAGTGCAACCAATTTGTGGTGCTATTAACTTTGATATCTTAGTGATTTCAGAACAGATCACCTGCATTCAGAATCACCTAGACTGTTTGCTTCAAGTGCCATTCTTGGGCTCAATTCAAAATTTGCCGAATCAAAGTATCTAGGAGAGAAGCTAAAGTATCTGCATTTTAAAGAAGGCCCTGGGTGATTCTCAGGTCAACATCTGAGAAAGGCCATCTCAGGAGCCATAGACTTTTTAAAGAGCTTGGAAATCATGGCACTGAGATTCAAGCTTTCTGGATGAGGAGACTGTGAAGTTGGACTACTCTTTTAACTTACTGCAGTGGAGGACCTCAGTGGGGTAATAGTTGAAGTTCAACAGCCAGATGAGGAAACTGAAACCAAGGACCAAACCAATTAATCTCTGTGTAGCTTAGACACTCCTCCAAGGAGGCCTGACCCCATTTCTCATATTGCGTGTAACTTATATCTTTACAAATGCTAAATTTAGGTTCAGGTCAATAGCTGACAATTTTATATTTTACCAAATATTTGTTAACATTGATTGATTTAGCCATGTTCCTTCAAAATATGAAATCTTTCTTGTAAGACTAATGGATCAAAGATTACTGGCATCCACTATGACCTTGGAGCATAATGGTTTAGGGCAGTGTAACTGTCTGTCAGCCTGTGTCTTTCAAACCTTAAATTCTCAATTTTCAGCTCTCAAAGTTTTAGAAATGGTTTAATCAGTTGACCCAGAAGTCATCAGGCAAGCATACAGACATGAGATGGAAATTTGATGGGATAATTTACAAAGAAAACGCAATAATCAATAATTCCCAAAATTCATGTCATCAGTGTAGCATATAATCATATCTGGAGAGAAAATGACTTAATTAAGTTGGGAAGTCAGCCTAGTGATCACACATCTGAGAATGAAGCAGATTTTCTTTTTGGGTATCTTAACTAGGGAGTACCCAGCTGTGTGGTGGAATGTTTGGGTTTGTAGTCTAGGACAGAGTTTCCCGAAATTGTACAGGATGGCTGTGTGATATAATAAGCCTATTTCTAATTTTGTAAAACTTATTGCTATGGACTAAATTTTTATGTGATGGTTAATTTATGTTAATTTCTCAGATAAATGGTCTGTTTCTTTAGAGAACCCTAAGTAATGAGATGTGTGCTGTCCCCAAATTTTATACATTGAAGTTCTAACTCCCTAGGTGAGGGTGTTTGGAGGTGGTACTTTGGGGAGGTGATTACATCATGATGGGGCAGGTTTCTTAAATGGGATTAATGTTATGATAAGAAACCATGTGAAGATACAAAGAGAAGCCAACTATCTGCAAATCAGCAAGCAAGCTCTAGCCAGACACTAGATCTTCAGTAAATGTTTGTTGTTTATACCACTCAGTCTATGATGTATTTGTTACAGCAGCTAAAAACTAAAACACATGGCAAACTGTTTTTCAAAATGACTCTAAAATTTGCATGACTCTCAGCAATGTCTGAGAATTCTAGTCGATCCTCATTTTCATTGGCACTCGGTATTGCCAGTTATTTTTAAATTGTAGCCATCCTAGCAGGTGTGAGATTGGTATCTCATTTTTTACTTTAATTTACATATCCCTAATCACTAATGAGAATGAAGATCTTTTCATGTGCTTATGTGCCATCTGGATCTCTCCTTTGGGGAAATACAATCCTTTGCTCATGTTTTCTGAGTGTTTTGTAGTATTTAGCATACAGATTTTGTATATGTCTTTCTACTATACCTAAATTTTCCCTTTTTTTTTTTTGATTTTCTGAAGTTATCGTAAATGACACTTTTTAGAACATTTTTAATACATTCCTACTACATAGACATATTTTTGTCTATCAATCTTGTATCTGTCCTATGTCTTGCTAATCTTCCATATTAATTAGAAATGCTTTTGTACAATCTTTGCAATTAGGCAACCACGTCTTCAGCAAACAGGAAGAGTTTTATTTCTTCCTTTCTAATTAACACTTTATCTATCTATCATCTGTATATCTATCTTACCGATCTACTTACCCACCTGCCTTGTTGTACTGGCTAAGACGGCCAGTACTATGGTCAGTAGGAAGGGTAAGAGTGGACATCCCTACCACCTTCCTGGTCTTGGGTATTGTCTTTTCTGGTTTTGAAATTTTAGCTTGACCCTTCCTAAACCTTTTTCTCTGCCAAGGCTTTTTATTTTTCCATTTGTTTCAGAATGTTCACAATTGCAGGTTGGAGGAAGTGGCATATTCTCATTTCATCTTTCCCGGAACTGGAATCCTCCTTGCTTTTCCACCTTCACTGCATTTTTAAAACAATCCTTTTGAGATATAATTCACATACTTTAAAATTCACCTATTTAAAATATGCAATTCAATGGCTTTGAGTGTATTCATAAAGTTGTGCAATCACCACCAAAATCGATTTGGTCTCACACACACACACACACACTCACACATACCACCCAATCCATACTCATTATTTCTGTGATATATGCTTTAAAGAACAGAATTTTTTTTTTTTTTTCAGTTTTTGGCCAGGGCTGGGTTTGAACCTGCCACCTCCTGCTCCTTTGAGCCACAGGCACCACCTCATAATTTTTTTAATATTGTTAAAATCTAAGTTAACTACTTTTTCTTTGTTTATTTATACCTTTAGTGTCTTATTTAAGAAATTATCACCCAAGATAACAAAATGTTTGCATTTTTGTTTTACTTTAAGACTTGTATAGTTTTAGCTCTTATGCTCTGAGATCATTGATCCATCTTGAGTTAACTTTTGTAAAAAGTAGGGGTCCGATTTCTTTGCTTGAGTATATCCAGTTTTCCCAGAACCATTTGTTGAAATACTATTCTTTTCCCATTGGATGGTCATGATATCCTTGTCAAAAATCAAATAACCATAAATATGAGGGGTTTTTTCTAGACTCTCAATTCTATACCATTGATCTCTATGCCTGTCTTTATGGGAGTGCCATGGTATCATTGTAGTTCTGCAGTAATTTTTGGAATCTGAAAATGAAAGTCTTCATCATTATTCTTTTCACTCTCTCCTTCCTTCCTTCCTTCCTTCTCCCCTTCTTCCCGCCCTCCCTCTCTCTCTTTCTTTCTCTCTCTTTCTCTTTCTCCTTCTCTATTTTTCTCTCTTTCTTTCCTTTCATTTTTATTTTATTGCCTATTCTGAGTTGTTTGAATTTACATATAAATTTTAGAATTATCTTGCCAATTTATGCAAATAATCGAGGTGGAATTTTGATAGGGATTATGTAGATCTGTAGACCAATTTGGGAAATATTGCCATCTCAGTAACAAGTCTTTTGATCCATGAGCATGGGATGTCTTTCCACTTGATTAAATACTCTTAAATTTCTTTAAGAAATGATTCATAGGCTCGGCACCTGTAGCTCAACCGGCTAAGGTGCCAGCCACATACACCTAAGGTGGCGGGTTCGAATCCAGCCCGGACCTGCCAAACAACAATGACGGCTACAACCAAAAAATAGCTGGGTGTTGTGGGTGCCTGTGGTCCCAGCTACTTGAGAGGCTGAGGCAGGAGACTCACTTGAGCCCAGGAGTTGGAGGTTGCTGTGAGCTGTAATGCCACGGCACTCTACCCAGGGGGACAACTTGAGGCTCTGTCTCAAAAAAAGAAAAAGAAATGATTTAGAATTTTAAGAATATACATTTTGCACTTCCTTATATTAACTTTATTTCAAAGTATTTTATTCTCTTTATAATACTATAAATATAATTTTCATAAGTTTATTTTTTGCACTATTCATTCCATCCATTGAATTTTAACTTCAAGTATTATATTTTTGATTCCTTAAAGTCCTGTTTGTATTTTTCACATACTGTCCTAGCCATTCATGTGTTAAGACATTTTTAAATATAAAAAACTGATAATATCGCAGACCTAAATGTAAAACACAAAACTAGAAGAGTGTATGGGAGAAGGTATAAATGACTTTGGATTTAGCAATGGCACTTTAGACATGACACCAAAAGCGCAATCTATGAAATAAATAATTACTAGTTTGGGCTTTATTGAAATTAAACAGCAGGCACTTTAGAAGTTAGTTTGGTAGTTTCTTAGAAAACTAAACATATTCTTGTCTTTACCCAAAGGAGTTGAAAACTTATTTACACACAAAAAAATTGCACACAGATGTTTATATTCTTGCCCAAATTTGGAAGTAATCAAGATGTTCACTGGAAAGTGAAAGGATAAATGTGCTGCAGTATTTCTAGATGATAATGGACTGTTATGCAGGACTAAAAAGAAACGAGCTATTAATCCATGCATGAAAAGACATGGAGAAAACTTAAATGCATACCATTAAGTGAAAGAAACCAATAAAAAATCTACATACTGTATCATTCCAATGACCTCCCGGAAAAAGCAAAACCATGGAGATAGTAAGAATGTCAATGGTTGCCAAGGGTTTAGGGAAACAGATGAATAGCAATAGTACAGAGGATTTTAAAGGCAGCAAAAATACCCTCTGTGACACTATAACAGTAGACATGTGTCATTATATGTTTGTCTAAACCCAAAGAATGCACGATACCAAGTACAAACCCTAATGTGAACTATGGGCTTTGGGTGATAATGATGTGTCACGTAGGTTCATTAATTATAACAAATGCACCCGCTCTGGTGGTGGTTGGGTGTTATTAAGGCAGTGCATATGTGGGTGCAGGGGTATTTGAGAAATCTCAGCACATTTGTTCTACTCAATTTTTCTGTGAAGCTAAAACTGCTCTAAAAAAATTAGGCCTAGCATTGTGGCTCACGCCTGTAATGCCAGCACTTTGGAAGATCAAGGTGGGAGGATTGCTTGAGGCCAAGAGTTTAAGACCAACCTGGGTAATGTAACAAGATCCTGTAGCTACAAAAAATAAGGAAAAACAATTTTTTAAGTCTATTATTTCTTTTTAAAGATAAGATTCATACCCATCAGATACAGAGTTAATTCATCATCTGATTATTTCGATATCTGAAGTCCCTACAGGAATGTTTTTCTTTTATATCTCTCTCAGAGAACCGTAACCTCAAATCTCAAAGACGGAGGTTTCTGTCAGTGTTTAGTTTCTTGGAGTTTTAATTGTAGGACTGATGTGAGGCTGAGTTTGTAGTTGTTCAGAAAGGATGTGAGTTTCCTTTTGCCAGATCCTTAGAAATGCTGCCAAACTGCAGTCTCCTGGAACTAAATTTTTAGAGGGGGATGAACCATACAGGAAGTGTGCATCCCTGTTTCAAAACCCCACCACCAACCCCAAACGCTAGTTGCTTTTCAGGAATCTCTCAGGGAAACCTGTTTTCCACCTGCAACTCAAAGCCAAATTTGACATAAGTATAAGTGTATTAACTAACTCTCTCCCTTCGTGTGGTGATACTTTTCTATTTTACCCTATTACTGGAGCTATCTTTTATAAGGTTCAGCTTTATATGGCGATATTGTCCAAATCCTCACCTTGCTCCAGCTCTAGATTTTGTAGGTGGCTCCTTAAATCTAAGGATTGTGGATCCCAGGGATTGGCAAGTACCATGAATAAACACAGATCCAGTAAGACATGCTACTCTGAATTTGTACTTTCTTGTCATGTCTGCCCTTCTTTATATTTGTACTTTTCTTCCAGCTCAGTCATGGATTGTGAAATACTTTTAAACTATAAAGAAGTAAAAAAAAAAAAAAAAAATTAAAAGTATTTCACAATCCATGACTGAGCTAGAAGAAAAGTCTATAGTGTTTCCTACGTGGAATTCAATTAAGGTCTCTTTAATTAAACGTCTACTCTAATTAAAGTTGGAAGGTATAGGATTTGATCCTGATACTAGCAAGGTGACTTTTGGTCAATCTTTTAATTCTCTCTGTGCCTTAATAACTTCGTGTGTGAAAAATGTGAAGATGAAAAACATCCGTGACACTTAGATGTAAAAATTTTAAATTGCCCATGATCTTTGATTGTTATTAATCAGTTTAAGGGAGTTATTTTACATCAAGAAAGGGGATAGTTCTAACTCAAAAGTTTTTCCTGACTTGAGTGGGTCATTCTTTTTTTTTTCATTTTCTCTCACCTTATACTGGGGCCCAGGCTCCCGGTTAGTTGACTATTGTAACTCCACTTAAAAATATTATAAAAATAAAACAAAATATGCCAAAATAAAAGCGATTTTTTTGTTCACATGGATTTTAATAGCCTGCAGGAGAGGTAAAATAGCAATGTTATGTCCTTGAAAATACTTCGAAACTATAACTAACATTTTCTTTTTCTTTTTAAGATAGGGTTTGGATTTCTTTAAGAGTTGTTAGTGATAGAAATTCTAAGATTTCTGATAACATTCCAAGATAACTATATTTTGTAGCAGATTCAACACTTTCAAAGCCCTTCAAAAAACAAGCCATAAATCACAGCAGGTACGTTAAAGCAAAAATCCTCTTGAAGGAGACGCTCTGTTTACTGCTAAGAACTCATGAATCATAAAGAACGATACAACCCAAGTGTATTTTCCTTCTGCTATTTGAAGTTGCAGGAGCAAATCTGTGGCCTTGACCTAATGAAATGCACTGGGACGGTACAAAAATACATTATTCAGTTGCTTGCTACATAATGTGATTTAAATTGTTTTTCATTCCATTATCCTTGGCTCTTGGGCACTTAAGTTGAGGCAGATTTATGAGTATTTCATAATTAACAAGTGTTCCTCTCTGACAAAGAAGGTAGCCTAATGTCGGGGGAGGGTAGGGTCCTTTTGCTTTCTGTCCCTGCTGAGTTTCCCCCCAACACCTTTACTTCCCACCCGTCTGTGACTCCATTAACTTTAAAAGCAAATTAGACACTATCCTCTTTAACAGTTCTCACTTCACTCCAATCAAAAGGCACTTAATTAGTTTGCTTCCAGGATATATTACTGCAATAACGGGATCTGATACAAACAATATAAAATGATGGTCTAAGGCTACGTGGGTTGAAAACAAGATTTTGAACCCGAATTATGGCCAATGCCTTTAAAGGATCGTCTGGACATTCTGTGACTCCAACCAACACTTATAAATGAGTGTCATTGGATATAAAGTCTTAAAAGACCCATTTGCCTTGTTGGATGGTAATAGGCTTTTGACAAAAATGATAGTTTGATGATTCAAGGTACTTTTAGCACAGCCTATTTGTTCTCAACAAATATGAGGGTCTTGGGAAGCAAAGTGCCTGATCTACTTTTCTTGCCCTGCCTCCGTCCATCATGCCTGTCACATCAGTTTCTGAGGACACCTTATGTCTGGCAGAGTCCTGGCGTAGTTCACTGAGCTACTCCAGAGCTGGCCCAACCTTCAAAATGTCAGAACCAGACCTGGGAGGCTTTTCCAGACTCTGACAATGGTGATGTGCTCAACTCTGACACCGTGTGGTCACTTGGGGAAAGCCTGTGGCTTAAATGTCTTAAACTTCAACACTGTTCCTCCAGATTTAGAAAATGATATCCATTCTGCCCTGTGTTTCTTGGGATGATTTAGTGATATTAGAGGAGGAGATAATGGTTGACTGCCTCCTCGGAGGGAATAGAGAAGAGCCCTTTGGATAGGACAACATTGCAGTCACTGGTAGCCTTTCAAGAGGGTGGACAGAAAAGCTATCAGAGGAGGAGGAGCTAAGAGGAGATGAAAAAGTGGAGATAGATTTTTAACTTGGAAACTTCTGCTGTAAAGGACATCAAAAAATAGTAATGTACCCATCACAGGTCATAGGGTCAAGAAGTATTTTTACGAAGAGAAATATTAGACAAATTGCTGTGCAGATAACAGAAATTAAGATAAAGAAACATACAGGAAAGAAAAGGGGAAATTGTAGAAGTAAAGTCATGTAAACCGCAAAGATGAGGCCCTCCAGCACTCAGTGGAGAGGCTGGTAGAGTTCAGGTCATGAGTTCTCACTCAAACAGAAGGGGGGCAGGTAGGTTGGTAAATTATGATAGAAGGAGTGGTTCTCAGCTAATTGTATCTATGTTTATAAGAAATTAAGGGAAGCAAAGAGGACACCTACCTTATTTTAGAGCCTTAGTACTTGAGGCCTACAAGAGAAAACACAGATTCTACTTAAGATGAGCATAGTGAGACAACAGCATGAAATGGAAGGATAAAAATTGTTAAATAATATGGTTACTACAAGTGAAAGTAACCCCTTTTCATATAAAAATGATTGAGGGAAATAAATGAATGAATTAAGTGAGTTTATAACAGTGCAATAAATAGGCTTTAATATTTTAGGAAGGAAGGTCAGTTTTACAGACAATAGGGAAGCACTTCAAGAGGGTAAAGGTAAACCCACTCCAGAAATTTTGGGGAACAATCTGAAGAGAAGTAAAACAATGTTATTGAAAATGACTAAAAGAAAAAGTGAGATTTAAAAAAAAAGTGAGGTAGACATATACATACTCAATTCCTAAATGAGAAGACTGATTTAAGGTTATTGTATTTAAAAATACAATTTATTTTATTTATTTATTTTTATTAAATGATAGCTGTGCACATTAATGCAATCATGGGGCACAGTGTGGTGTTTTCATATAGAATTTGAAATATTTTCATCAAACTGGTTAACATAGCCCCAAAATACAATTTTAAAAGAAACTTTTAACAAAGTGATTGCACTCTTGGGAAGAATATATAGGCACGGTTAAAAAAATTATTTGCAAAGGAAGACAGATTCTCAATAGATTAAAAGATAATGAAAATTAAGTTAGTGTTGTATTGGCATAAGAACAAGCTACTGAACAGAACAGAAAACAGAATATAGAGACAGACTCTAAACGTTGAAAATGTTGGCATCACAAACTAGTGAAAAAAGATCATTCAATATATGAGCTAAGAAACTGCTTAGTTATTTTTTTGGATTTATAGTCTCCCTTAAAATATACTGTAATAAAATTTAAGATGAATTTAAGACTTAAGTCTGAAATAAATCATACAAAAGCTACAAGAGGTTCTTTACCTAGTTAGCTCGTTTTCAATTGGGAAATGACTTCCTAATCTTAAAGAAGAGCAAAAATGATTTGATTGCATAAAATGTTACATTTTCCATTTTAAGAAAGTTACAAGTAAAAGTTAAAGACATACTTACCATATCATAAAGTACTCATTAAAAATCAATAAGAAAATATTACTCTTAGTAGGAAAATAGACCAATATATGAGTAAAAG
>NW_003852437.1:2116487-2169593 GCF_000181295.1 Otolemur garnettii | reverse complement strand
TGAGGAGTCTGTTATTTCATCATTACCATTTCTGATTGATGAAATTAGAGATTTTATTCTTTTTTTCCTGGTTAGGTTAGCCAAAGGTTTATCTATTTTATTGACCTTTTCAAAGAACCAACTTTTTGATTTATTGATCTGTTGTATAATCCTTTTGTTTTCAATTTCATTAAATTCTGCTCTAATTTTGGTTATTTCTTTTCTTCTGCTGGGTTTGAGATTGGAATGTTCTTCCTTTTCCAGTTGCTTTAGATTTCCCATAAAGTTGTGGCACCCTAGTAGGGGAAGGAGGTCTGGTGTTTAGAGGATCTTTCCCATTGGATAAAATGGGAGAACATTTAAATTCTGCTTGCTTGCTTGTAGAAAGTATACTGCAAGCTGTTCTCAAGGGGGAGGGGACGCCCATCAGATTGGTGATGGATTTTGTACCTTTTGTTTGTATCCTTGGGGTCACAGTTAACTTCAGCAGGGTTGATGTGCAGTTCTTCAGCCTTCTCTCTTGGCTAAGCTCCAAACCATCAGCTTACTTGCTAAACTTCTGTCCTTTAACTCTCCTTCTGGATGGGAGCCTCTGTGGAAAGCTGGCTCCAGTCGGCCATCTTGCTTCTGTCCTTCCTTTTAATATCTTAAGAGGAATAATTCTACCATCTTGCAGGTTGTCCAGCTTATAGCTCAGAATTAGAATCTCATCAAGTTGGTAACAAAATAGATGCTTGGAAAACAAATGTGTAATTTATCCTTGTATATAATTAATTTATGATACTCTCTGCATTGAAAAATTTGAAATAAACCCAGTTCCTCTTTCACATATTTCACATAAACTTATTTCCATTATTAATGGCTTTGCAAACAACATAATGATTTTATATTTAATTTAATTTTCATTGTCATCTTTTAAAACTATTTTTTTCCTCTGAAATATTAAAGAAGAAAGATGTTATATTGGTTGTATAACTTATTACTTACTAACAGCAGGATCTGCTACTTTATTTTTTATAAGGTATTTATTTCCTGGTATTTTAAAAAATTCACAAGACATCCAATCAATTAATGAAATATTTTCTGCATCATCAAAGCACTGACTTTATTTTTTAGTTCTTGTGTTCAAATTTACAACATGTATCCCTTAGTTATTTTACTGAACTTTGACCTCTAGGGTGATAGCAGAAAAAGGCAAAAATCTTTATAATGTAAAAAATATATTCTGAAATGCTTTATGACAACTATAAAGAAATAACAGTAGATCATAGCTTTATTAAGACAGCTTAGCAACAAACCATAGAGAGAAGCTCATCTAACTTTAAGCTCTTTCAAATGCCTTTAATAAGAATGGCAATCATTTTTTGAGTGCTCAGAAAGTTCTTCAGTTCAATAGAACTCTCTGTTCCCAGTGGCTCCAAAGAAATGCTGACAGCATGCGAAGAGACCATTTATCTCCACTATTATTATCTTTGTTTCTGTGATGGCTCTAGTTTTTACTTTGACATTTCTTTTAATTTTGAAATTGACCATTGATTTCCTTTCTGTATCTCAGCCTCTTCTCTTTACTGAAAATTATCATAAAACGCCCATTTTTTGCAAGGTTTTATGTGACTTCTTTACACAGATGCTGTTGGGCAGCTTTTAAAAATCAGTTTATTTCAGATGCTTTAATAATTTTTAATCAAGGATTAATTAGTATGTTAACCCAATGCAGTGAAAACAGCATCTATTTTAGAGCTGTAGGGTGTGGGGTTGGTAATCTTTTGACATTGAATAGTTAGGTGGCTGTAAATGACTCACAGTCTCTGTGTGTGGTAGTTCTCTTCTGCATCTTGAAATAAAAATGCTTATTTCAAGGCTTAGAGTGAATGAGGCTCACAAAAGATAAAGTTCTCAAAAGTGTTTTGTATGATGAAATACTAATACTATTATTATTTTAAAACAGAAGGTTTCTTTGTCTTCTCTGCCTTCTCGTGTCTCTGAGGCTTTCCTCATCTATAATTGAATCTGCTATTTTGTCTTTGTTAATATTCTAAGTTTATGCTAAAACCTAAATGCAACCATGCTCCGGAGCCCACACATGAGTACTTTATTCTTTCCCAGTTTATCTGTAGGCTACAGGTACAGGTCTAGGCAGAGGAGTGTGCAGTGGGACACACTAAACTATGAACAATGAAGTGACAGAGATAAATTAGAAAAGGGTTACAAAGAGCTGGTAAGAATGAGACCAATTTTCATTTTACTGCAAAGTTCTTTGAAGCTGCTAAAATCACTCTGCTATATATCTGTAAATGCAATAGGCACCAGATGTGTCAAAATAAAATAATCTAGGAGAACAAAGAGAGCCAGATAACTTAAATAGAGGCCTTTAAAAATACTAATAAATAAGCATCTTTGAATTCTATGTATGGGTAATTGGAGTCATGTGCTCATTATGCACTTAATGAAAGTGTTTTCTTCAAGAATTATGGAAATTGTGCAAACTCTTTAATACAAGCTTGCTAGGTCTAGGAAGTGCCTTGGGGATGGCTCCACCAAATATGTCTTAACTGATCTATTCAACAACATTTACCATGGTTTATCCTCCCTTTATTCACTCTAAAAATGTTCATTAAACACCTACCATGTGCAGTGTTCTAGGCCATGAGTAAAAACATGGGAAGGTTGCTGGAGCTATAGGCCTGGTGGCACCTTTAGGAATTTATTGATATTCGTGAGGTCATTGGTTTCTACTTTAAATGGATGAGCAAAAATGGAGGACATTCAGCAGAGGAGCGACATGGCTGGCTTTAACCTTACCAGGATCATTCTGCCTGCTGGATGGGTATAGGTGCTAGAGTAGCAAGGGCCAAAGGGAAACTGCTGCACTCATCTTGGTAGGAGATGTTGGAGGGTTAGACCATGGAAGTGATTCTGAGGTCCTCTAAATGTGTTAAAAGCTATGTGTATGGTACTACCGTAATCACAATCATCTAAAGGATGGAGAAAAGGCAGTGGGGATGCAATTCAGAAATGCCTATATTTACAGGGTGGGAAAAAAAGTAGAAATTTACAAAGTGGCTGGGTGCAGTGGCTCATGCCTATAATCCCAGCATTTGGGAAGCCGAGGCGGGTGGATTGCCTGAGCTCACAGGTTCGAGACTGGCCTAAGCCAGAGGGAGACTCTGTCTTTAAAAAAAAAAAAAAAAAAATGCTGGGTGTTGTGGTGGATGCTTATAGTCCCAGCTACTTGGGAGGCTGAAGCAAGAGGATTACTTAAGTCCAAGAGTTTGTGGTTGCTGTGAGCTATGATGTCTATGTTTACTGAGGGTGACAAAATGAGACTCTGTCTCAAAAAAAAAAAAAAATCTACAAAGCAAACCAAACCCAGATTCAGAAATATTAGAGATGTAGATTTCTGCTGAACTTCCAAAGCAAAAGAAACACCAAGAAGTTATTCTCTTCTCCTGAGGCAACACAGGAAGGATTGTCTGCTCTGACCACTTATGTTCAGTGTTGTACTGGATATCACACCCAATGCAATAATGCCAGTAGACAAAAACCAAAAGACATACAATTTGAAAAAAACCACAAATGTTTATTTATTCTCAGATAACATTATCATCTGTATAAAACTCCTAGGAAACCTACAAAAAAAAAAATCCTACTTGAACCAACAAGTGAGTTTAATAAGGTCACAAGATGCAAAGTCACTGTGAAAAAATCAATTGTATTTCTTTATAATGTCACTGAATTATTACAAGTTAAAAAGTTTTGAGAATATTTACAATAGCTAGAGAAATATGAAATCCTTAGGGATAAAATTCTACAAAAGTTTGTAAGAACTGTACATTGAAGACTACAAAAACATTGGTAATGAAGATTAAGGAAAATCTAAATAAATGGAAAGATACATATGTCCTGCTCATGAAATGAAAGACTCAATATGTTAAGAAGTCAATTTTCAGGGGTGGCGCCTGTGGCTTAGTGAGTAGGGTGCCAGCCCCATATACCGAGGGCAGTGGGTTCAAACCTGGCCCTGGCCAAACTGCAACCAAAAAATAGCCAGGTATTGTGGCAGGCGCCTGTGGTCCTAGCTACTTGGGAGGCTGAGACAAGAGAATTGCCTAAGCCCAAGAGCTGGAGGTTGCTGTGAGCTGTGATACCATAGCACTCTACTGAGGGTGACAAAAATGAGACTCTGTCTCTAAAAAAAAAAAAAGTCAGTTTTCACCTAATTTATTCAAGATTCAATGCAACTCAGCTGGCATGATTATTATTAGTATTAGTAGATAGAGACTGACAAGCTCATTCTAACATTCACATGGAATTGCAAAGAATCTAGAATAGCTATAATAATTTGGAAGAAGGAGAAGCGGAGGAGGAGGAGGAAGAAGAACTCAGAAGTCTATCTGATCTTTAGACTTTCTAGAAAACAGCAGTAACCTAAACTGTTGAGTATTGGCCTAGATATAGACATATAGATCTATGAACCAGAATAGATACCTCAGAAACTCTCCCACACGTATCTGACCAATTTTTCAACAAACACAGTATGGGAATTCAACAGGGACAGAATAATCTGTTTGAAATGAAACTGACAACATTGGATATCTATATGTTAAGAAAAAAGAAAGAACTTTTATGTAAGTCCTGGGATCTGAAAGCTTGTGAACCGGGAACTGTGACATTCAAGGGCAGAAGATGAATGGTCCAGCTCAGGAAGAGAGAATTTGCCCCTTCTCACCTCTTTGTTCTATTTGGGCCATCAGTGGATTGGATCAGTCCTGCCCACCCGCATCAGTGGGATGATCTTTATACAGTTTAATGGTTCAAATTAGAATCTCTTGCAGAAACATACCCAGTAATAATGCTTTACCACTTGTCTGGGCATCCATCCTTTAGCACCGTCATGTTGACACAAAAAATTAACCATATCACAAGACACAAAAAATATGAACCCCCAACAAACAAACTGAAATATTGGACAAAATATAAGAAAAAAACAATGTAAAGAAAATGAAAAGACAAATCAGATACTGAGAAAAAAATATCTGTAAAGCATGTATTTGATAAAGAATGTGTACCTAGGTTTTATAAGAATGCCTATCATTCTAGACTATATATCAAACAACTTGATAAAATGGGCAAAACTTTGACACTTTGCCAAAAGAGATATAAGCACAAGAGAAGATGGTATTGCCATTTGTCACTAGGGGAATGCAACTTAAAACATTTGACTACACTTCCAGTTGAAACGGAATACACTCAGTTAAGATTAAAGGGATGGACAGTGACAAAAACTGAGAGGAGGGTGTATAGCAAATCAACCTCCTACCTCGGCGGCTGGAATGCAGAGTCATTCAGTCACTTTAGAAAATACTTCAGCAGTTTCTTACACAGTTTCCTATACTTCCCATATGACTTCCACTCCCGTGCGTGTTTACCCCTGGAAAATGAGAGCGTAGCATCAATCCGTACAGGGATGTGTGCTCAAACGTTCATAGCAGAGTTCATAAAAGCCAAGAACTGGAAAGAGCCCAATGTCCATCAGCTGTTAAATAAACAAATGGTGACATATTCTTATGACAGAATGTGATTCAGTCCAAAGAGACTAATTATAGAATTATAGGGATGTCCCTATAGAATTATAGAGATAAATCTTAAATGCCTTTTGCTAAGTGAAAGAAGCCAGGTACAAACACCACATAGTTTACAATTTCATTTATATGGAATTCTAGAAATGACAAAATTCTGATAGCACATCAGTGGTTGCCAAGGGCTGAACTAGGGGTGGGGATCGGCTGCAAAGAGGGAGGAAGAACTTTTGGGGGGTGATGGGAAGGCTCTATATCTTAATTGTAGTCCTAACTGTAGGATCATGCATGCATGGCAAAATTCATAGAACTGTACAATTCAAACAGATCAGTGTTATTGGGTGTAAATTATACCTAAATAAAGCTTTAGAAAATTTAAACAAAGCTAGTCCTACAAATGAAAGATGAAAAAATCTGGACAAAAAGGTACAACTTCTCATAATAACTGATCTATCTTTCCCCTCTACCACACCAATACTAAAAGAAGAATCATAGATTTGGTTGAAAATGTTTAATAGTTTATTTTCCTTATCAAATAATTATAAATAATAGGATTTATTGAAAATTAATTGTTGACCAAGACGGCAAGCCAGGACTTTTGAGGTTGGGGCTTTATTTTAAAATAAAGTCTGCACAGGCTGTCATAACAAAATGTCTCACACTGGGGGGGCTCACACAACAGAAATTGATTTCTCCCAGTTCTAGAGACTGAGAAGTCCAAGGTCAAGGTGCTGTGAAGTATATTTCATTCTGAGATGTCTCCTTTTGGTCTGCAGATGGTGTTAATCATGCTGTGTGCTCACCTGGCCTTTCCTTTAGGGGTCATGGAACTGTGGGTTTGGGCTTCAACATATGAATTTTGGGAGGGAAACAAATAGTCCACAATAGATGGGGTATGTAGAAAAAAAAATGAAGGATAGAGAACATGTTTGCCTGGTGGTGGATTCTACCAAAGGAAGAGACTTGCAACCCTTTGGAATGCCAGGCAGAGGTGGAGCACCCCTCTGGGAGGAGTTTTTGGATTTGCTGGGACTTGTGTATCCTGAGGCCGGAGCATGGCATTAGCGATACCACCAGCAGAGAGTCCACAAATGGCCCCCGAAGGACTGGACAAGAAATGCAGCCAGGGTCAAAGCCAGGCTCTTCTTTTGCCTTTCTCCAGTTTCCTGGGGTGCAGCAGTCTCTGGGCTCTACTACCATGACAAAGAGGGAAGAGCAACCCTGGAAAAGATTTGATCCTTCCTGCCGCCTCTGCCCCGTGAGGGTGACCACATCTGATTTGATCTGATGTAGAAAAATGAAAGAATAGATATTTCAGAGTTTTGAACTGTGTGGAGCAATTCCTGTTAGACATCTACAAATACCTTCTTTTTTTTTTTTTTTTATTGAATGGTAACTGTGTACATTGATGCACTTTGGGGGTACATAGCCTTCATGTAACTTTCTTAGTTATTGTGTTAAAACATTCATATCCTACTCATAAAAAGATTCACTTGTACCCTTGTAAGATGAACCACAGAAGTGAATCCTCGAATCCCTCTCCCTCCACCCCCTCCTTCCCCCTCCCCGTATCCTTAGGTTGTTATTAGGTTATAGCTTTCATATAAAAAGGTTTAAATTAATTTCATAATAGGTGTGTATACATTGGATACTTTTTCTTCCATTCCTGTGATACTTTGCTAAGAAGAACATTTTCCAGCTCCATCCATGTGAACATGAAGGACGTAAAGTCTCCATCTTTCTTTATGGCTGCATAGTATTCCATGGTGTACACATATTCCCAGATAACCAAAAATCGCATTACAACAAAGATATTTGTATCAGAATGTTTATTGCAGCCCAATTCATAATTGCCAGTTCATGGAAGAAGCCCAAGTGCCCATCGATCCACGAATGGATCAACAAACTATGGTATATGTACACCATCAAATACCTTCTTGAATACATTCCTGTGTCTGCTGGATAAAGAATAAAAATGTGTAATAAATATCCCCTGCTCTCGGTAGCTTGTTTGTGGGGCAGACACACAGAAGTAGGTAACACAGAACAGTTTAGTAAGTACCGTGACAGAGATGACTACATGGTGCTATGGAAATACAAGATAAGGGTGTCAGGGGAAGGTTCCCTGTTGTAGCTTCTCTGAAAAAGCAGACACCCCCTCCCCTGTCAAATTTTGGTTCAGGTATCAAGACTGATGATGCCCATTCACTCCCAAAAGGTATGGAAAGCTTTAGTACCTATGTATTTGAGGTTTCTGGTGATAGTACAGTGGCTCTGGGCTTTTAATTGTGAATGTGGACTGTGTTTAAATCTCCCCTGGATCCGAGGCGGGGGCATCCAAACTTTCTCATCAGCCTGCCCAGTTGTGGCATACTGCGGGAAGAGGAGTGGGTCAGGGTCAGGCTTAAAAGCTGGAGTCCCACTTATTCTAGTTCCTGACCCCATTGCAGAGGAGGTGGATGTGGTTAGAAAGTTTTCCTGGGGAAAGTCATGCTACAGATAATATCAATCTTAAGAAAGGAGTATTTATTTTTTTACTGTTATTTGTGTTGCTTATAAATACGTGATAGTTGCAAAAACATTGAAAAAATATCAAAAACTATAAAGCGGAAATTAAAATTCACTCATGACTTCAACCATCCTAAGGCAATCAGTGTGAAGATTTTGGTTCCTGCCTGTCTGGATTAGTTTGATCATGAGTAAAAAAGAAATTATCCAATAAGTGATAACATGAATTTTCCCCCAGGGCACGTCTTATTAACTTTAGCTACTTCTCACTACATAGGCCTTTTTCTCCAGGAGGTCCTGGTATAATGGCCATTTTTAAACTTTCTATATAAGAAAATTAGTGCTTCAAAAATAAACAAGCCTTTCTGTTCTATTTCCCTCACCATCTCTGCTGATGCTGTCAGCCTATTCTGCTTTTTAAAACACGGCAGAACTGAAGCTACTACGCTTCGTAAAAGTTTGTAAATCTGTATTCCTTTGTCAGAGAAGTGTTATTTTTACTATGTCAATTTTCATTTTGCTGTCAAGCATCCGCTAGAATCCAAACTTGACCTTTCTTATTGGATCTCTTTAGAAGAGTTAAGAATCTCCAAAGGATCAGTAGCTCCACACCACTCCACAAAGAATACAGTGGAACGTGGAAACTCACGTTCCTTTACCACTTTCATCTTTCAGCTGCTTAAAGAACTTGCTAAATTCTGGAGAGAGAATCACAAACATTCATTTTTTAAAACTGTCAAGGTTTTACGATGATGCTTAGATGTTAGTAGTCTGTAGAAGACTGATAGAATGGGCTTTATTTAACTCTATCGCCTTTTCAAATTCCTTTCTGGTAATTATCTCAATTTTTTTTTTTTTTTATTGCCACCATTCAGGGGCAAAGAGGGAGCAGAAGTCTCTTGTTCCATCTTGCCTGTTCCTCATTCTTCCTTGTTCATATCCATTTCACTGCAGTCTACTTGGTGAACATCAACCCACATAGTTCTGCTATAAAATGAATGAAGTGAGGTCGCCCTAAGGTGGTCACCACCCTCCAAGAAAGCTTCAAATGCCCCAGGATTGAAAGACCTCTCCTAGCGCGGAAAGAAGGCCGACTGTGGATCATGGAAACAAGCGCTTATTTCCGCTGCACTTGCATCAGAGACATTTGTGGCAAGTACACAGTACGCATGTCTGCAGATGGACATTTATTTTTAAAAGAGGAAATGTATTTTGGATTCTTCCTTTATGGAATCATCAGCTGAGTGTGTTCAGATATTTGTGCATAACATAAAGCCTACGACCTTTACTATCTGGCCCTTTACAGAAAAAGTGTGGCCATCTCTGCCACAGTTGCCCTGTTCACACAGTGAGAATTGTTAATGTAAGCCGCAAGTTATTTAAAATTGGTAATTGATATGACACTATAAGAATTAATTAAAAATAAAGTATTGCTGTTGCAGGAAGATGAGGCCCAACAGAGAGAAGAGCACCCAAACACCATAGTTATAAGAGGATGGGCTTTATTCATCAACTGGGAGCTTATGGCATAGAAGATTTCCAAATGGCCGCGCTCCCCAACTGGCTTGGTCTTTTCCTTTTTATTGACAGTCAAAAAGTTCCACCCCACAGGTCCCCTTCTCATTGGCCAGTTTGAATCAAGTGGGAGATGCTATTCCAGCCCCTACAGAACTACAGCATTTCACAGAACTTGGCAATTTCCAAGTTCCAGGAGGTTAAGCCTATAAATTCCCAAGAGCTGAATCACCATGGAGAGGGCCCTGCAGGTGCATCCTCGTGGTCTCCCTGAGAAGACCTGTTCTCCCGGACCTCGCCCCTCTCCAGTATCCTCGCTCATTGCTAGTTCAGTGTGGGGATGGGGAATATCATTCAGGACAGGACATTGGATCATATGGTACAAGAAACAAAGCCATGGAATTTAAAAGAAGGCACATGGCCTGCTGTATAACTTTTTCTTAAGGCTTAGTTAGTTCCTACAATTTTACTACACTGTGAAAAAAATAAGCGCAGCACCAGTAGAGCACTGGGGAAAGGCACAAGTATGTTTCATCTTCACACATGTTAAATGAACTTGATGCGTGCTGTGTATACACCAAGCTATGAATGTCTAGTTTGTTTCTCAAGAAGCTTAATAATCATAATATTTGTCAACATTTATGGAGGTTTTATTATGTGCCAAATACCATTCTAAGTACTTTAGCTGAAGTGTCTAATTTCATTCTCCCAGCAGGACTATGAAGTAGGTACAGTAAGTGTTATCTCATTTTAGAGAAGAAACCCCATGGCTTAGAGAATAACTTGCCCAGGGCTGCGCAACTGTAAAGTTTAGTTAGGACGCTAAACCAGGCAGTGTAACAAAGAGTTCGGAGACTTCACCATCCTGTACACCAGAGGTTCTCAACCTGTGGGTCACAACCCCTTTGTAACAATGAAAATACATCCTGCATATCAGATATTTACATTACAATTCATAGAATAGCAAAATTACACTTATGAAGTAGCAATGAAAATAATTTTATGGTTGGGGATCACCACAACATGAAGTGTATTAAAGGGTCACGGCATTAGGAGGCATTAGGAAGCTTGAGAACCACTGCTGTACACCATCTCCCCCAAATCCCAGTCCTGGGTGGTAGTTGCTCTGAGGGGGACTTGGGGAGAAAAGTCCCATCTTAAAACAAGGTGGGGAGGGAGGTTACTACAGAGGCCTTCGCAGAGCCCGGAGTGATAAATAGGCCCTGAGGGGACTGTAGGAAGGATGGTTCAACCTTCCCAGGTCATTCTCAGCCACAGACAACAAAGATCTAGCCCACAAGCTTATCTCCGCCTGGTCTTGTAACAAATCTTCAGGTTGGAGGGTAGATTAGGAGGCGAGCAGCTCTCCACTTCTTCCCTCCTTCTGTCCTAAGCCCAGGTGAGAGATGCCAAGCTGAAGGTTTCCTCCCTTCCCCCAACCCTCACCTGTGCCTTCCGTGCTGAGTGAGACGTCTACATCCCTGCCTCCTCTAACTGCGTTCTTCCTGTCACTCTTAAGTGGCACCCTGGCTGTGCGACCCCACAACTTCTCCTGTCCTGCCTCCCAGTGATGAGCGACAGGTTTCCTGCAGACCCTGTCATCTCGAGTGGCACTGCAGTGAGCATCCTTATTGACCTTTGGGAGGTATATACAGGATGTTCCAACAGTCTCTGTGCACAGGACAATTACAATGATGGATATTTGGGATGTGCTTGTCATGAGGAAGATTTCAAATGTTGCTGGGGGGTGAGGTATGGACTTGTTCAAAGATTCAGTAATTGTGTGTGTGTGTGTGTGTGTGTGTGTGTGAACACAGGCAGTCTACACCCACAGTCTTCCCTCCACACACACACACAAAAGAATTACTGAATCTTTGAACCACTCTTCCTTTGTCTATCCTTTATCATCTGTGCAACCATCTAGCAATAATCTCTCTATCTACCATCTATCTACCTAATGCCAACATACAGTATAGGGATCATATGCGACATTTTATCATACTTGAAAGGGAATGTTTGACGTTTTCCAGAACATTCTTCACATAGTCATCAGCTTCTAAAACCACACCTCAGATAGCTCATCATTGCATACATGCTTAGCACGCAGCTGGCGAGGTGCCCACCGCATCCTCATAACCAGCCACCCACTGATTCACTCTTTGGGTGTCTGCACTTCCCACTGCACAGCAAGTCCTCAAGGGCAGTGCGGGAGTGTCACTCGCATTTTCCATCTGGACGGCCTTTCACGGTCCACTCAATACACGGCCCTAATGAAGAGAGAACAGAGGAATGAAGAATGAATTTGGAAAGAAAGATAACTGTATTTTGAGGAGATGGAATTAAATATCACCTTAATTGGCAGTGAGACATTCACGAATATTTGTTCTTCAGGAAGACTAAAACCTTGGATCTACACCCAAAGAGAAAGTGTGGGGACAGGTTGCAGCTTTAGTTTTTGAGTCATTGCTAGTGAATCAGTGAATTCCATGGGGAGGAAGAAGTAGATTGGCAGCACTGTGGGGAAACAGGTTTGTTTTACAGCAAGTAAAGGACAGTCCTCTGCCAAAGAGGGGCCACGGGGGAGGCTCTGAGAAATTCAGCTGCAAGAGGGAAATCAGTAGGGGTGTCACCAAGGCCAGGGACAGAAGAGAACAGTGTCCACCTATGAAACAAGGCAGTGGGGTCAGATGAGACCAAGAAAGGCCTACTAGACCTAAAAATTCATATTTCGCTGGTATCTTCAATAGAGCCTATTAGTTTATATTGATAATGAGAAACGTAGATTTGTTTTTCTTTTATCTGTAGAAAGTATTTCATACTTTCTTTTCATCCTAACTCGATAGAACTCTTGAAATACATATATAGAATAAATTCAGAATGTAATCATTTTAGGAAAAAAATAGGATTTTACTAAAAGGGGTCATATTAAAATATTTTGGTTATAGATTATACTGTACAAGGCTTAAAAAAAACCCAAACCATAAGCTAATTCCCTTTAGCTCATCAGATCATGTAAGAACCTGTTCCTTTGGGAGGGTAAGACCTACGTGAAGATTTAAAAATGAGTTATGTGTACTTTAAAGAAAAGCGCAATCCTGTATCTTTCCACCACACAAACATTGACGTCATTTGCTTCAGAAAATTCTACAAGGAACCAGAGAATCTGTGAACGTAAGTTTCTGCAAGGTTATATAATTTATAGTTGTATCTTATTTGTCTGTTGGTCTCTACCTTGTTGAATTTCCATTTCCACATACATCTTAAGGTTTTTGTTCAAAAAAATTTAAAGTTTTTCTCCTTCTCATGGGACTTTCCGAAGAACATAGTTTTCTTTTTTTTCCCCCCCAAGATCTTAAATTTCTACCGCTTCAGAAAAAGTCTACGTTATAGCTTTTATATTTCATAAATCTTTCATGGTGATTTTTCTAAGTTATTCCCATCTTTCCTTTTACCAATCAAAAGCATAATCTTTCAGAATTTTCTGGAAAGAAAAAAAAATCGCCTTAAGCCATTTCCCATTATTTCCAGGAATAGAATAAAATTAATGCAATAAAACTTAAAGAAGAAATTCTTCCTTTCATATGGCTTTGGTGCTCATTTCTTTTATTTCTTTTGTACATGAAATTTATGTCTCTCTGTGCCCGTAGTCAGTGACTTGTAAATCATTTTTGCCCATCTACATCACTGATCTCAAGCCCTGGAAGAAAGACTTTTAAGTCTTGTGGTTTCTTTTTCAATAGTATTTTCAGAGTAATAGGTTATATTAAGGTGATTCTGATTAGAAAACAAGTTGGGTTCTCTGGAATTGTGTCAAGTATAGTCACCTTCCCTCGTTTCTCTGATGTCAGGACCAGGACCTCCTTCACTAGTGCTGCCAGTGGTCCTCACAACCTCCAAGTATCAGTGACCTTCAGAACCATCAAGAAGGATGGTTTTAGTAGACTCTTTATCATACCATTTTTTAAAAAGTTATAATCCTGTATTATGAATTTTTTATTGGTCAGGATACTGATTAGATACATCTTTCTTTGCTCTATGCTGGATAACAGGAAAGGCTGTTGGTTTGTTTAATTGTTTTGGTTTTTCATTTCCCATATGTACATCCTCTTGCCCTTTTTAGTCTGTGCTTTTTTTCCTGAGTCTGGGTTAGGTAGGAGTCAACCCTCCACTGGCTCTGCACCTGCACAGGAGCATCTTGTCCGCCTAAGCCTGCTGATCCATCTCCCAGTTTATGGCCATGACCCTCCAGGGTGACCCTCAGAGTCCTGGCATCCCTGCCCTATTTGTCCAGCCCACCCACTCTCCCACACTCTGGGGTGGCTGTTTCCGCACCACCTCCCAGTGCCCTCATCCTCTTCTTTTTCACAAGGCTCACCTTGCCTTTGGCTGCTGGTCAGAATGGAACTTTATGGGGACTTCCCACTTGGATTCCCCCTCTCCACTACCCCATCTTCTCTTAGCCCTCTTTCCCTTCTTGTGCTTCTCAATCTTTCTCCCTGTCAATAAACTCTGCCTTGTAATTAAAAAAAAAGACTAGAACTTCAACATTCTCCCATCACCAAATTTGTTAGCACTGCTGCGTCTGTGACCCCAGACTCCACCTTCCCAGCTGTTCTACCTGGAGAGACCATCAGGGCTCCCACCCAAGGCCCTAGGCTGGCGACCTGGATCCCATCCCCTCCCACCTAAAGACTCCCCGCCTGCTCCATCTGCCTCTCCTCTCTCCTGGGTCCTTCCCTTCAGCAGATCCACTTACACTGTTTTCTCCCACCATTAACAGAGACCTGGAGGGACCGTCAGGGCTCCCACCCAAGGCCCTGGGCTGGCGACCTGGATCCCATCCCCTCCCACCTAAAGACTCCCCGCCTGCTCCATCTGTCTCTCCTCTCTCCTGGGTCCTTCCCTTCAGCAGATCCACTTACACTGTTTTCTCCCACCAGTAACAGACACTCTTCCTTTACTGCACACCCCTCTCCAGCTCTGGCCCCTCTTCTTAGCCCCTTGATGGGTGACTATGGAAGCAATGGCTCACTGCCACCTCCACATCCTCCCCTCAATCTCTCTTGAGCCCACTCCAGCTGGAACTGCTCCTGACATGCCAGAAACTGACCTCTGCAGTGCCCAACTGAACGTCAGTTTCATTTGTCATCTCTCTGGCCCCCGCAGCAGCCCTGGGCACAGCTGGCCACTGCCTTGTTCAGTCCTCAGATTCCAGGTCCCTTCCTCCCTGGCTGTTCCTTTTCCTTCCCTCCCTTGGCTCCTAAACATTCCTTCCAGGATCTGGATGTTGGAGACCCCAAGCTTTAGTCGTGGTCTGGCTGAATCCAGTATTTTATGTGGAGACTTTAAATACCAACTGCATGCTGAAATGGCCCAAGATCATGTCTCTGTGACCCCTTCCCCCCAGCTTCACACTCGCCTAGACAATGCCAAGGGAGTCCGAAGGTGAACCCTTGCTTCCTTCTCACACCCACTCCCAAACTCCTTCCTTTCTGTCTTCTGTCTCTTAGGATGTGACAGCCCATTCCCTCCCTTGGTCATGCCGCAAAGGTTGGAGTTAACCTTGGTTCCTCTCTTTTTCTCAGTCTGCTTCCAGCAAGAACCGTACATGTGTCGTGAATTCTGCATGCCTCTTCCCACCTTTACCACTATCATGCCCAAGTTCATTAGACCCTCATCCCTCGCCTGGCCTGAGAGGTGGCTTCCCGCGTGGTCTTGCTGCCTCTGCTCTGTCTTGCTATGGTCACTGTTGTGGGGAGCAGCCAGAGTGGTCCTGGTAAATGATGAAGGGGCTCACTTGGCCCCTTGCTAAGAACCCTCCAGGAGCTTCTATCACATTTGGAACAGGCTCCAATAGGCTGCCAGGGATTTGGCCCTGCCTCCCTCTCGCATTCCAGCTGTGACCACCTCCCCTCCGCCAGCCTCCTGCTGCTCCGCACACGCGCCCTGCCTGCTGTTGCCCGGATCTTTGCGTTTGCTGTTCCCTCTACCCAGAACACTCCTTCCCCTGGTATTTCAAGATATGTCTTATTCTTTTCTCTACTTTATTTATCTCCATATCTTTATTGTTGTCTGAAATGATATGGTTATTTATTGGAGCTCCATGAGGATGGACTTTGTCTCTTGGGCACTGCTGTATGTCCTTGTTTAGAGCAGTACTTGAAACAGGATAGTCACTCAACACATATTAAGTGACAGAGGAGGTAATCAGAGGCCTGAGGTATCTCCCAAATGTTCACTTCTAGTTCCACCCCACAGGTGCACTGGACATTGACCACATTCTTTGATGTAGGAGCCCCTGCATGAGTCTGATAGGGCTGATATATGACAAAATACCACAGACTGGGTGGCTTAAACAGCAGAAATGTAGTTCTTCTCACAGTTCTGGGGGCTGGGAAGTCGAAAGCACAATGCTAGCGAAGGCCTGGTGAGGGTCTTCCTGCCGCCTGTGGCTGTCTGACCTCCTGCTGTGTCTTCACATGGTGGGGGAGAGAGAAGAGAGAGAGAGAGTACACGTGTGAGCATACGAGAGGGCACCTGTGAGTGAACTTTCTGGAATCTTCTTTTAATTGCACTAATCCCATTGAGAGGCTTCCATGACCTCATCTAACCAGTTGCCTCACAAAGACCCTACATCCCAATATGTGGAAACCACCCTTTATAAAGTTAATAAAGAGCCACAAGGTGGGAAGTGTGATAGAGGAAATATATATATGACCAGTCATTGGGGCCTAGCTTGCTGTCCTCTGATAGCTTACCACTCAGGAGTCACCAAGTTGACGATCATGAAGATCTTAGCATTCTTCATTGCTCCCACAGATAACATCACCCTTGGGAAACCTAAGGCCAGTTTTTGAGATATTATCCAGGCTCTGCGTTCTAGTGGACCAGCTGAGCCACCCAGACCAGTGGCGCATATCTAAGAACTGCCTCAACTTGTCAACTTCTCCACTCAGGAACTTTTTCAATACAAGAAGACAATTTCTACATCCCAGTGGCTCCACCCTGAACCTAGCCAATCAGCAGATTCATTTGCCCAGCACGTTGCCCTGCAAACTAGCTTTAAAAACCTTTTCTCCCAAATTCTCAGGGAGATGGAATTAAGAACTTCTTCCCATCTCCTCACATGGCGGCTGTGATACTGAACTCTTCTCTGCTGTCATCCCTGCTGTGTCGGGGTTTTTGTCTTTCTCTGAGCAGTGGTAATAAACCTGGCAAGCCTGCAATAATATCGGGTGCAAAAACATATGAATTTTGAGGGACACAGTCAGTCCATAACAGCTTCTTTCAGTTAGAATTCTCAACTCTATATATGACATCGTCAGGTCTGTCATTGTCAATTTCACCTCCTGAGAGAAGAGGATTTTTTTGTTTTAATTCCAGTGAGCCTATATATGGATTCATCCCATAGCACATTAACTTATTATTATGGAAATTTGTAAACACACAAACTAGTAAAGAGACCAGTGTAACGAACCCAATGTAATATCACCCAGCTTCAACGATGAACTGGCAGCTAATCTCATTTCACCTGCTACCTTCCCAGACTATTTTGAAGCAAGCCACAGGCATTATATAATTTCATGGGTAAAAAGTTTCAGCTTTAATGTATTAAAAAAGGTCAACATTTACAAGATGGAAAATTCACAGCACTACTATGCCCTTATCACGGCAAAAAATTAAAAATAATTTCTTCAATGTCAACAAATTCCTAGTCAGTGTTCACATTTTTTTTTCATTTTCTAATAACAATTTTTAGTGATGTTTGTGTGAATCAGGTCCCTGAAAAGTTTGACATTTTAAAATTTGCTGATTTGCCTTTCATTATGTCTCTTGTGAAAGTCTCTCTCAATTCCTCCCTGCTTCCCATTTTTGTGGAAGAAATCACATCAGTTTTGTCTGCCCGGGCTCCCTTAGTTTGGATTTTGCTGACTGTATCTCCTACATGTTCATCTGTTAGATTTCCTCTAAATTGGTAGGTAGATGTAGAGCTTTGCTGAGTTTCAGGCTCAACCTAATTTTGGCAAGACTATTTCGTAGGTGGTGTTGCCTGCTTCCAATAGAAGAAGTAATAGTGTCTACATTTCACCATTTTTGTGATGCTGACAGCCATTGATAATAGTACTTAGATCAGCAGTTATCAATCTTTTCATTTTATGAGTATTTTATCTATGAGTTTTTATCATATTAAGAATTTAAGGAGAGTGGAAGATGGTGGCTCATGCCTGTAATCATAGCACTCTGGGAGGTGGAGGTGGGTGGATTGCTTGAGCTTAGTTGGAGACCAGCCTAAGCAAGACTGGGACCCCATCCTTACTACAAAATAGAAAAACCAGGGCAAGAGGATCACTTGAGCCCAGGAGTTTGAGGTTGCTGTGAGCTGTGATGATGCTCACAGAATTAAAGGAGAGAAAACTTTAAAAAACAACAACAAGCCACTGCAAGTTAACATAAATATCATATTTTTTTAATCGGAAAAACTCTATTTTCTAATGTAAAAAATCTGTAAGAAGAGAGAGTGTTTTACAATTTTACAAATCTCTTTACTGTCTAGCTTAATAGAAAAACAGCCAGATTTTCCTTTCTGCTTCTCTATTCAATCTGTTGCAATCTGTTCCTTTAGTTAAAGTATCTGAAGAAGTTCAGCCTCACAAAGATGCATAATTGGAAGTGGAAGGATTATTTAATTAACACTCTTTTCAGATAATTATAGACAGTCTTTTTTTTAAAACCAAGACTCGACAAATGGTAGTTTATTAAAGGTTAGTTGCAGTAAAAAGCCTAAAACCATGTCAATAACTTTCCATCTTGTTACATTAAAAGTCTGCTGGTTTATCTGTTTCTTTTAATGGATCTCTTACCCATGCATGATTTTGTGACATTATTTGGAAAACATTGAGTCACTGATAAGTGTGATCTTACAAATGAGGAACTATTCAATGTCAAGAAAATGCATTCGTTAATAACCACTGGTGTTATTAGAAGAGCCTGTAAATACTGGGAAACTGTCAAACTCATGGAAACAAATTCAAGTTTTCCAAAATTCAAGTTTTTATTGGAAAGCTTGGATCTTCCCATTGGCGAGAAACACTGTTAGTTGCTTACTTGAAGTGTCAGAGTTATTTCACTCAATTTCAAGAAAATAACCAGCCAAATTGATGTGCCCAAATCTATATAAATACATCTTTTTTGTCAGTCATTTCTTAAAGAGAAAATGATTTTCCACGAAAAAAGTGGGTAATAACTGGCAGCTGAAACAATCACATAAGTGGTTTTGAAGAGATGGCTGTCATTGGGCCAGAAGGCAGCCCAAGTGCCATATGTGTCTTTTTATTACGTGGAAAATTGTTTTAAAGCACTCAAAGGTCAAGATTTAATACAATTAATAATTTTCACTGCTCCATGAAGAAAAGAAACTGTTTTTTACCCCTGCAACATGTGGCGGCAAAGAATAAAATAGATATTAGTGGCCTAATTAGCGCCACTGCCCAGATTGGTGCCTAGGCTTCAGCTGTTTTGCCACACTGTTGCTTTTGTGTCATCAATGTCAATGTTAACACAGTCAGAACAGTCAATAACGTCTTAGCATTGCCATGGAAGTCATGTTGAACTTGTGGTCTCCCTGAAAGAGTCTCTGCAGTCCACACTTAGACATCTGCTGGTTCAGGCTGGGCATGCTGTAATCCTGGCACTCTAGGAGGTCAAGGTGGGGAGTTTGCTAGAGCTTAGGAATTTGAGACCAGCCTGAGCAGCAACACCCTGTCTCTACTAAAAAACAGAAAGAACAAAACTAGACAGGTGTTATGTGCACATCTGTAGTACCAGCTACTCAGGAGACTGAGATGAGAGGATCTCTTGAGCCCGAGAGTTTGAGTTGGCTGCCAGCTATGATGATGCTAGGGCGCTACCAGGGCAACAGAGTGAGACTTGGTCTCAAAACAAACAAACAAAAATCTGCTGGTTCAGATCCACTAATTTACTGGGAGTAGATTAGTGGTACTGCAGTTTACCAATAGGTTTATAAAGAAACTTCTTCTCATCAATAATGTTTTTTTCCCCTGTGGAACAGATCATATAAAAAAAAAAAAAAAAAACAGAAAAAGCATTCGGCACCTTCCCTTTATGTAACAGTTTTCCCACTAAGGAAGTAGTTTTCTAACATTCTCTAAAGGTTACCTATTAAGATTTTATTAAAATATTACATGAACTTATGAGTTTAAACATTTTGATGGGTTTCAGCCCACTTCAGGTACTGTCCCCATGGGTAAGGCTCAAATTATCCCATCTGTATCTGATGGGAGCTCATTCAGGTTGTCTGCTGAGGCCTTCTGCCATGGTCCCGGCCATCTTTGATATCTTGCTTTTCAATATTAAAAATTTTAAGGCTCATCTTGTTCATTTCCTGTTATTGTCTACAAACAGGGTTGCAAACCTAAAATTAGGCACTTTTTTAAGGATCCCTAGTTCCATTTAGTGGGAAATGGCATGAGGGAACACAGTTTGGGTGCTAGAGTTCCCATTACTCCAGGGCCAATCATTGCTTCTAAATCTTTGCTCAGAACTAGAAATGATGGGTTTTTCTAAAAGATAAAAATATATCATGAGTTCTTACTGATATTTTAAATTAAAATTTAAGATTACAGAGTTTTTATTTAAGCCCATTGAGCTTATATGTGGTATCTCCTTTCACTGAAGCCAAAAATCTGGGATCTCAACAACACTAACAATTATTCACTTTACTTATACCATATTATATCCATAGCAACCACAGTAGAATAATTCTAATACGACCACCCACAGTCTCATTAGTGAAAGCAGTAAGTGCTTCAACTGCTGTCCTTTTTTTCCATAGGGTAATTCTATCAGGCATGTGTGGTCAAATTATTATGTTTTTTAAAGTCTCTCAGAATACTTCCTTTCAGTGTGGTTATGCTACTACAAAAACAAACAGGTTCCTTTGCTGCATTTTATTCCTAATTCTGGAGCTTGCTTTATAAAATTTCATTTTGTCTTATGATTATGTAAAATATTTTCCCTGTTCCACAGTGAAAGCTACAAAATAAAATGTATTCAAAGATGTCTAGGTCCTATCCCCGTCCCTTCTACTCTATTCTTTCCATCCTTCTTTAGGTAACCATTTCTCAAATTACATGCTTATCCTTACATTTTAATATTAACATTAAGATACATATTCATATCTCCTTCATTTTATATTAATATGAATATATACTTTTTTCCATCTTGTTTTTCCTCCCCCAAATACACTTGACCCTTGAACAACAAGGGAGTTAGGGGTACCAAACCTCGATGCAGTTGAAAACCTGAGTATACCTTCTGAGTACCCAGAAATCTAACTACCAATAGCCTACTGTTTACCAATAGCTTTACTGATAACATAAACATTCAGTTAATATATTTTTGTATGTCTTATATACTGCATTATAATAAAGTAAGCTAGAGAATAGAAAATATCAAGAAGATTAAAAGGAAAATATTATGTACTATTTATGAAGTAGAAGTGAATCATCATAAAGGTCCTTATCCTTCAAGCTTATAGGCCAAGGAGGAAGAAGAAGAGGGGTGGGTCTCGCTGTTTCAGGAGTGGCAGAGGGGAAAGAAAATCCATGTATAAGTAGATCCAAGCAGGCCAAACTCATGTCGTTCAAGGCTCAACTGCAGTGATACATCACTTCCTTCCCGCCAGACACAGCCTTCCATCCCTTTAACAGTAGTCAAGTACTTCACTGAGTTGATGTACCATAGCCTACTCCATCAGTCCCTTACTGATGGATATGAGGATTGGCTCCAAAATTTAATTATGACAAAGAGTGCTGTGATGCATAGTCTTGTGCACACATTTATCTTTTAAATTTTGCTCTTTGGGATAGAGTTCTAGACCTGGGATTGCGAAATCCAAGGGAAAATGCCCTGGAAATTTGTTGGATATTGCCAAATCCCCCTCCTTAGGCTTTGTGCTGGTTATCCAGTTCTTTTGATTTTTTTTTTCTCATTTCTGTATTTACTATTTTACCCTCCACTTTAAGAGTCTGGAGCTAGGACTCTGCACACATTTCAAATCTGAGTCTTGGCTCTGCAGGGCTCCTGAGGTTCCTGCAGGCCCAGCTCCCTTCCTCAGGTCTGATCGCAGCTCCATGGAGTCCCTTCTTCTATCTGCCCAGGCAGCGCTCCCTTCCGGGAATTCTGGGTCCCAGCTCAGCAGGGCTCCTCCTCCTATATAGTTTCTATATTCTAACAATCCCACCCTTTTCCTGTGTTCCCCCAATCTTTAAGGATAATAGCTACTCCCTGAAGTTACTTCATGTGGGATATCTCAGGGTTTCCTTTTAGATTCTTTAATACTTGGGTAAAAATTGTTTCTATTAAATTAAATAATATGAATTCTATTTTCCTAAGTCTGATCAATGGAGGTAATGTACCATTTCATCATTATTTTTGCCCTCAATCTATAAAAACACCTGTTTCTCTTCAGTTTTTCCCACAAACTTTGTTGCTAAACTTTAAGATTTTTGCTCATCTGATAGGTAGGAAATGATCTCTTAGTATAGTTTGAATGTGCACTTTTCTTAATATCCTTAAGGGAAGTAGAGAATCAATTTAAAGGAAGATGTATTTTTTTTTCCTGGAAACTCATTTTTCCACAGGCCTGTTGCCTTTTTTCTTCTTTATTTTTAGGTGCTCTTTCAGTAGTAGCTATATCAAACTCTGATGGCTCTGTAAAGTTGGAACACTTTTCCAACAAGGTCAAGATATCATTTGTCTTTTTATTTTACTAATAGAGCTTTTTCTCCCATGCAAAGGTTTATCAGATTTATGTGATCAAAAGTGTCAAGATCTTTTTTACCACTGCTTTCAAAATTAGAAAAGTTTTCCCTAATCCCAGATTACAGAGGAATAATACTCATGTTTTCTTTTAATTAAGTAAACTGCTTTATGTCAACCTTCAAATTTCTGATACATGTGGAATTGATCCTGTTGTAAAGTATAACAACTATATATCTATACTGTTTTTCTAGGAAGTTCCTTGAAAACCCTTTCTTCTTACCCATGATCCCAGGAAGTTCTCTGAGGTCACAGCCTCCTGGCTGAGAACATGTCACCAAGACCTGGCCCTGGTCCAAGCTGTGGGCCTCTGGGTTCACTCAGACAAGACAGCTGGATGACCCCAAGAAGAGTCTGAAATTTGGCTTTGATGAAACTGTTCAGCTCAAACGTTTTGGAAACATATACAAAATATGTCCTATCTGGATTTATCATCCATACTTCTAGGAACTTTGCTGATGTAATGTGCCACTCAGGTCTTGTCTTTATATGTCTACAAATGGAGTCTAGTATTTCAAACATGGAAAAAGATCATAGGTGTCTATAAGATCTCTAAATCATAGGTTCCCACAAGTTAAGGTGTCAAAATAATAAACTATATATCTCAGTAGCAACTGTAAACCAGATAAGATGGACTAAAGATTTAAAAGCAAATACACTAACTAGTTTGCCTAAAGAGAGACCCATGACCTCTCAGTCAGAGGTAAAGTAGGTCTTAGAAAACAGACCGCATGGAATCACTATCCTAACTCCTAAATGGGAAGAAACTGCCAGAGGGGAACAGCTGTTGTTTGTGGAATTTAAACAACTAGTCATAAATTGATCAATTCCTTGTTGTGCTTATATAAATAACTTGCACTTGTCTGGAATAGCATTTATCACTAGAATTTTGCTTCATAAAGTTACATAACCAAATGTTTAGGTGCTAAGCCAACGTGCTGACTTAGAATGAATAAAAAAAGAAAGTCCTCCTAAGAGCTGCCTGTCAGTATCTACTGCATCTATCAATTTTGTTTCAGGAGATATTGGATCAATCCTTTCCTCCTCTTCCTGAGTACATTTTAAAATACAAAACTTTTGAGGGATTACGGGAGATGAGAGAATAAGACGTCTTTAACGTGAATTTCATTTTATTTTCTATCACTAATCCAGTCTCTCGCTTGGCTCTCTTTCTGTTAGTGACCTCTGAGTCTACGACTCCTTGAACAGGAATTTTTTCCCCCTTTGTTCCTTCCTTAAAGAAAGAAAGGCCTGTTATAACAGCGATGAATAATCTAATGGAATCCTGCTGTTACTCCCCACTGTTCCTTGTCTTTCCTTCTTTCCTGTATGTGTTGTCACACACGAGTCTAATGTATACAGCCCAGACATATTAACAGACACCCCCACCCAGCCTGCCCTCAATTAAGTTGCCAACCCAGTGCCTCTCTCCCAGCCACTGCAGAACAGATTGCCTGTTACATCACTCAAGCCCATTATGCTCATTTCTCCCTATGGCAGCCATTCCTGCTAGAGGCCTTTTAGCTCATAGTTTAAGCAGAGGCAAGACATAGTCTGCATTTTAAGGTTAATATTGTGTATCTTTGACTTTTACAAGGCCAGACCCCCTGGGGACTGACGTTTAATAGACGTTAATGGAATTTAATTTTTACATATACTAGGTGCGAACATTTACCTTCTAAAGAAATACGAACCCTCATGTGGCACCAAGAACATTTCATAGCAAATTATTTTTTACTCTCTATCCTTAAATCGAGTCACTGAGCAAAGGAGAAAAGCTGTTTTTTGGTATTTGGAATTTAAAATCTGAATATAATTATCATTAATTAATGAAACTGAGAGTATCAACAGGCATTTTGCCATAGTGTTTACCATGGCTAAGCAGTTCTAAAATAGTGCCCAGAAAGAAACTTTCTTTATAATCTATGTTCTCATTGATTTTCTTTAGGCAAGGAGTCCACTCTGCAAAACAAAGTCTGGCCCCAAATCTATTAAATAATAATCAGCATGATAAATATTTTGAACATTTTTATAGAAGGAAAAAGCTTCAATAAAGCAATATAGCTCAAAAATAAGTTGTAAAATGTAGGTATTTGACAATGTATGCTGAATAAATGAATGTGATCTTCTAAAGCTGTGACTAGGCGCATAGTTGCTACTGGTTTTCTTTTAATTCAAAAATTTGTCTGGATGTCAACTATAGTTTAATTTCAAGTTTTGGCTAATACGATGATTCACAGAATTTTGGTACTATTAAAGAGAAGAACGCACTTCTTTTGTATCTTTGCAATCTTCACAATTCATGAACTATCATATATGTTCTCTATATATTGAAGTGCTGAAATCTTTTCAGTTCCAATTAATGGAAAAACAAACAAACACCTCTTCTATTTTTGCTTCAGCACCTAGCCCTGAACTACCTCTGTGATAGACATTTGATGAGGAAAGGAATGATTTTGACAGTAGCCAGGAGCTCACAGCAGAATGAAGTAACACAATATTGCAAAGAGCAAGATGAAGAAGCAGATCTGGGTTCTTGTCCCAGTTCTCTCACAATGTGTCCTTAGGTAAGAAACCTGACCTTTCTTGGCCTGGACTTCCTCCATGCAAGTTTGAACACTGGAGATGATCTCACAGGGTCTTTTTCTAGCTCTAAAAGGCTCGCTCCAAATCACGCAATTAGCCAATCATTGTTCCTGCCAGTTTTATTTTGCACCATAGACAAGGGCCTCTATAGGAGGCAGACGTATTTAGGCTGAGGAACTTCCTGCCCTTGAGCTTACATGCAGTAGAGGTAAGAGACTCCATAGCTAAGGCAAATAGCAGAAAGATACAAGCCTCAGGGTTCACAGGAAGAAGAAGTGAACAAGGGCGGGAGAAGTGTGCAAGAGAAGAAGGAAACCACGGTGGGGGAACCCACACTAGTGACGTCTCCACACAGCAGCTTTCCCCTTGAGGTCAAACGTGAGTAGGTTTTATGCAGCCTTTATGAGTGATTAACAAACAATTTGTAAAAGGCTTTCCATCCCAACAGAGCACCTAGACGCTTAATTTCCTAATTGGATAGTGCTTTGCACATAAATCAAGGAGAATCACAGCTGCCAGTCAGGGAGGCACTTAGACAAGGTAGGTTTGTTCTTGTCTCTGTCTTAATTCAAAGCATGACCTTGGGCGAGTCATTCATCTTCCCCTAAACCAGCTCCCCTAATTATACGATGGAAATCAAAATGCTCGTGCCCCTCGCTGAGGACTAATGAGACAAGACGAGCCTCTTTAAGTCCCCAGCGGTGAAAAGGCCGAATGTAAGAAGGCAAGGAACTTTTGTATGGTATTGGTGGACTTTTCACGTAATTTGGGAAAGAAAAAAACACAACAATAAAAGTCTGGGCTTTTAAGTTTTCCAGTCTTAAAAGGACTCATCTCTTACAATCAGCCCCAATTTTTCCTGCATGTCACACAGCACAAGTGGGAGAATGCAATGGTTAACTGGTTAGTATTTTGAAGGCTGGTGCTGAATTTACCTCCAGAGTTGTAAATAACTCCTAGCTCCATTGTAAACCGCGACATTTTAGGAAAAGTAGTTTCAGTGCCCCAATTTCTTCCCTACAGAATGATGAATAGTACTTAACCATGTATTAAAGAGACAGGGATAGATGCCTGGCATATAGTAATTTTCCCAATAAATATTAGCTGATACTTCTTAGCAGCAACATTCAAATCGCTGGAATATTTTCCTTTTAAAAACCAAAGGTCTTTGTGAAAGAGTGTTGGGATACAAAGATGAACGTGACGTAAACATGTGTACTTTAAACTGGGGCTGGGAACCAATACAAAACCATAAACCTCACTTTCTTCTGAATAAAAGAGTTTGGGGGACGTGGACAACGCCTTAAAATTTGCCCACACGGACGCGAGGGGGCGCTGTGAGTCCGCGTTGGCTAGGCAGAGGCGGCGAGCGCGCGGGGCGGGGAGGGTTGGGCACTTCGCCACCTACCAGTGTCTGCGACCCGCAATCGGGCTCCGGAAAAGGCAGCCTAGGTGACCTAGCGCTGAGGCCACACCCAGCCCCTACAGGGCTTCGCCTAGGTCTCTTCCCTTCCTCTCCGAGCCTAGGGCTCTTTTGGGCAGCTGTTCTTAATTTGAGATTAGAGAGTCTCTGGGCTTAGGAAACCAGAACCCCCTCCAACGGCAGGAACATTTTGGGTGCTTCTACTTCGGGTATTATCCTGGGCAAAAGGACCAGAGCTGTCAGCTGATTCTTTAAGGAGTTCGTGTCCCAAGAGGGTGTTAAGCTCTTTTGATTTTGGGAAAGTGGTCCCAGCCACCCAAAGGCCAAACGCGCAGCAGGTCGGGAAAGGACTCTGCAATCACTACTTGGTCCACATCCCAAGGTCAGACAAGAGGCTGGCACTCCATGGAGGACTCCTTCAGAAAAAGGGTCAGGGCAGGTCAGGTACCGCAGCAGCTCAGGTACGGAGGTGGATCGCCCCTCTGCCAAAAGAGAAGAGACTGTATACCCGCCCCAAAGGTCCTTCCAAGAGGACAGGCGCAGAGGAATGTGGTCGAGGCGTTCTCTCTGTGCCACCTGCCACTCGGATCCCCACTCTCGAGCGGTTACTCAGGCACTAGCCCCATGGGGAAACTCGGTTGATTCTGTCACTCCCTAGAAAGTGCCCAGGGGCGGAGATGTTGAGCGTCAGTTCTAACTGGAGCTGCTTGGTGCTGTATTGATTCCCACACGCCCAGGGGCGTGCGGAGACAGGGTCTGCACTGATTCCGGGGCTCCAGGATTGAACGCCTCGCAGCGTCCCCGGGGGCAGAGCCACCCAGGGCGCCCGGTCAGAATATAAGGTGCAGGGCAGGGGGAGAGAGAGCACAGCGCGAGGGGCCGGGCAGAGAGTAGGGTGGGGAACCCGGCGGGATGCGCCGACCGAGGAGAAAGTACACCCCACCCCAAACTTTCGCAGACCTGGGAGCCTAGGAGGGGCGAGTCGAGCAGAACAGCAGCCTTTCCCGCTGCCCCGCTGCAGCCAGGAGAGGCCACGCGCACGCCAGCGGGACGCGGGCGGTCCCCACACCGCGCCCACCCGCCGAGCAAAAGCGCCGCAGCCCGGACACTGAGCCGGCGCCCAGGGAAGGAGCCAGACCGCCGGGCTCCGGGCTGCGCTGGGGCTCCGAGGAAAGGAGATTAGACGAGGATCGGGAAGGGAGAAGGGACGCTGAACCTCTCAACCTCGCCCAGCGCGGCTGGGCGGCGGGGACGTGCCCTTGGGCGCCCGGCTGGCAGGAGTCCGGGCGGGCTCAGAGAGAAGTGAGCGCAGAGACTTCCATGGGCTAGAGAAGCCGAATTTAAAAGAAATATGAAAAGCGATCCAGGGCAGCCAGTGGGCCAGGTAGAAGCCACCAGCTCCCCACTACGAGGACGACAGTGACTGGCACTTGCGAAGACGAAGCGCGCTCGGCGGCCGCGGGTCTGCGCCCCGGAGTCGCCTCCCCAGCGAGGGGCGCGCGTGCAGACGCCCGCGGCAGCAGCCGGAGCAGAGCGACATGGGGCTCCCAGCTCTGGGACAGTCCCGGCTGGGGAAACTCCGGGGCTGCGCGGCAAGGCGCTGACCCCGGTGGACCCCGCGGGGTGCCCGGGCCCCGCCCGCCTCCGCCTCCGCCCCCGCCCGCGCCCCTCCCCGCGGCGGCGGCGCATCCAGGGGCGGCGCGGAGCCGAGCGGCGCGGCTCGCCCAGCCGCCAGTGCCTGCGAGCGCCGCGCTGCTGGGGGAATCACTCTGCTGCCTGCACGCCTCTCCCTTCCTCAGCCTGCTCCGGATGGCTGTCTGCCTCCGGCCCGAGCCTTGCCGTTAGAAAGAAAACTTTAGTGCGATTCCCCTTTGAGGAGAGGACTCAAAGTTCCGGGAACTGGTGCCGCCCGTGCTGTTCGGGTGTCCGCCGGCGGGTGCCCGGTCCCACCATGTGCACCAACATAGTTTACGAGTGGCTCAGAGCGCTGCAGCTCCCGCAGTACGCGGAGTCCTTCGTGGATAACGGCTACGATGACCTGGAGGTGTGCAAACAGATCGGGGATCCGGACCTGGACGCCATCGGGGTGCTGGCGCCCGCGCACCGCCGCCGCATCCTGGAAGCCGTGCGCCGGCTGCGGGAGCAGGACGCCGCCGCCGCCGGCCTCTACTTCACGCTGGAGCCGCAGCCCCAGCCAGTGCCCACCGGGCCGCCGGCCGACGCCTTCTCCACTGGCCGCCGGGGGGAGCCGTGCGGCGTCCCGGCCCAGGGCACCCGCGGGGACCCCCGCGGCCAGACCCCCGCCCCGCGCAGCA
This sequence comes from Otolemur garnettii, assembly GCF_000181295.1. Lineage (NCBI taxonomy): Eukaryota > Metazoa > Chordata > Mammalia > Primates > Galagidae > Otolemur > Otolemur garnettii. The sequence continues at coordinate 2,140,848 of NW_003852437.1, read as the reverse complement.
GGGAGCTGGTGAGCTACCCGAAACTGAAGCTGAAGATCATGATCAGGGATAAGCTGGTCAGGGACGGCATCCACCTGAGCAAGCCCCCGTACTCCCGCAAGGTAAGGAGGTGCCGCCCCGGCGGCCCAGCCCCTCCTGCCAGGCCTGCCGGCACATGCCCGGTGACGACCGCGAGGCCAGGGTGCCTCGGGTGTCTGGGACTCTTTCTGTGCTCTTTCTGTATTAGGCCTTGATTCCTTTCTTCCTGTGGCACCGGTGGTCGGTAAAACAAGCTCCCACACCCAGCTGTTGATTCTAAACTGGGACCCACGCGCTGCCTGGTCGCTCCTGGGCGCACCTGTTAGGAATTGCACTCGCGCGCTTCTCTTGATTGCAAAGGGAAGGTCCCAGTTCTCTCTGTAGAAGTGTTTGGGTCTGCAGGGGGCCGGAAAATTGGTTAATGCCGTCATTATTTTCGGCCTTCTTTTTCTCTTTCTTTGCCTTTTTGGGTTTTGAGAAACTCCTCAGGAAAATTGGTGAACTCTCTTAGAGTAGGAAATCATGCCCTCTGTCTCCCAGACGGATGCGGATTTGAGAAGTGTACCCTAGAATTAGGGGAATGCGGGGTAGCGCGCTTCAGACAAGTTCCCAGACTTAAGTATCCAGGAGGGAGTAAGGTGGCAGGGACATGGGACATAATAGGGCCACTCAGAGTGCTTCGGAGGACTGTGCTGTCACCACTTTGGTTCATTACCAATCCAGATGAGTGAAGTAGACACAGCTGTGCCTTCTAGAAAGTCTGAGAAAACCCGATTTGGGAGAGGAGGGCAGGCCACATATGGAATGACCTAGGGAAGAGTTCTCTGCAGGAGCGGCCGGCAAGTTCTGAATGTGGAGTGGCCTTAGCTTAGGTAAGCGCCAGAAAAAGTTGCTTCTAACCAGAGTTCGCCCTGTAGCCGAGTCTGTTCAGCGTAGGTGTCTGTGGCTGTGGAGTGGAGGGTCCTGACTCCGCAGATAGAGAAGTAGACAGCACAGGTGACCCTCGGGGCTCTGGAGCTACACAGGCCTATGAGCTGTGACCACTTCAGTTTGCAAATCAGCTTGTAGAGAAGCCCAGGAAGAAAACGATGGCAAAGATACTCATCTGTCAATCAACACAACGCTGTGCCCAAGCCAGGAATATGGATGATCTCAGTGTTGTGTGGGTGTCTTGGGCCCACGTAGTGTCATTTTATAGTCTTAAGTAAAGGTTGGAATGACTGGGTTTAAGGAAGGTCAGGGAAAGCTTTCTAAAAATTAGATGACAATATTTAGGGTCAATGGAAATAAGGGGTTTAATATTATCCATCTATCATTGTGCAGGTAAGATAGACCATTCAGGTAACCTGCTTGAGTGTATAAATTAGTTTTATAAGGAGGATATAAAGAGGGCAGGCTAGAAAGACATTTGCCTCAAATTAAACTCATGTTCCCATTACCCGCTGTCACTGTGCTACCAATGTGTGCCCCAAACTCAGGTCTGTCTGGTGTGGATGCAGAGGCTGCAGTGTCAGTATAAACTTGGTCCTGAACACGACAAGTGGAAGCCAGTTAGGTGTTTGTTACTAACAACCCAGGAAGTAAGCTGGGCTTAGGAGGAGGAACGTGGGTACCTGCATAGGGGCTAAGGACACAGTTCCAGTCTGGCCGGAAAGAGGTGCAGAGAGCAAGGTGTGTCATGAGAGCTTCTTTGGTCTTCAGGAAGGTGCTGTGTTAGGGGCTGGGAGGGAAGGGACAGGACACTGGACGTAAGAGGGGTACCCATGAAGTGACAGATCTTGTTTCTGATTCTTAAGAAGCCAAAAAATATATACAGGCCTGAATATCAGACTTAGAAGCTAAAAAGAACTTTAAGGACATGAACTATCTCAGTGCAGGCTTTGGACTGCCTAGGTGTGATCCTGCCTAGATCAATGAGTGATGATGGTAGTGCATTTGCATTAAGTATGATTTCTATCAGAAAACATCAACGTGTGGCTCGGCGCCTGTGGCTCAAGCGGCTAAGGCGCCAGCCACATACACCTAAGGTGGCGGGTTCGAATCCCCAGCCTGGGCCCGCCAAACAACAATGATGGCTGCAACCAAAACATGGCCAGGCGCTGTGGCGGGCACCTGTAGTCCCAGCTACTTGGGAGGGTGAGGCAGGAGACTCGCTTGAGCCCAGGAGTTGGAGGTTGCTGTGAGCTGTGATGCCATGGCACTCTACCCAGGGGGATAGCTTGAGGCTCTGTCTCAAAAAAAAAAAAAAAGAAAAGAAAAAGAAAACATCAACGTGGATTGTAGTACTGCTCACTTACTCTCCATGTGAAGAATGACTTCAGTCAACTTTACTTTTTCCATAAAATCCCATGACAATCATGTTTGATAATAAAGATAGGATCCTGTTTACTTTCTGTACATATTTAATTCTCTTTGAACTGATTGGAAGAATAAAATGGATGCAGAAGCGTTTTCATGACCTTTTTCATGGGTGCTCCAACTGGGGACCAAAAATACTGGAGCTCACAGACTTTCTGGTAAGAAGGAATGACACAGGCTGAAATGGGAATGAAAATGTAATTCATTTGCATGAAACTCAGCACACAGACGTGTAATACCAGGTCACGTGCTGGCTGTTCTGAATGTTGCTTATGTGTGCATTGCCTCTTAAGGTTAATGTAAGGGTATGAACAACCAAATCACATATTTGAATTTCTTAGGTAGAGTCTCTCTTCTAGTTGTGTCCCACACCTAAAAGGTATGCCATACACCCCTACATTGTACCCACTAAGTGGGAGCACCCCAAAACCTCCTCCCTTGCTCCCCCTCCCCCAACTTGAATTGAAATGAGTTTTTCTCCTATGTGGGCATGGATTAGATCATCTACTAGCTTCCTATTAGTATTGAGTGCATTCGATATTTGCTTTTTCATTCTTATGATACTTTACTTAGAAGAACGTGTTTCATCTCCATCCACTTAATACAAAAGATGGGAAGTCACCATCTTTTCATGGCTGAACAGTATTCTATCCTATCCATACACTACAGCTCATTAATCCAGTCCTGGGTTGGTGGGCATTTAGGTGGTTCCCACGTGTTGGCGATTGTAAATTGAGCTGTGATAAACAATCTAGGGCACTTACGATAAAATGATTTTTTTTTTCTTCTGGGTAAATGCCTCATAGTGGGATTGCAGGGTCAAATGGGAGATCTAATTTGAGATCTTTGAGGATTTCCATACTTCTTTGCAAAGAGGCTGTATTAACTTACAGTCCTACCAACAGTGTAAAAGTGTTGCCATCTCTCTTCATCTGTGCCAGCATATGCAACTTTGGAATTTTCTGATGTGGACTCATCTTCCTACTGTTAGGTGATATCTCAGGGTGGTTTTGATTTGCATTTCTCTGATAATTAAGGACCATGAGCATTTTTTCACGTTTGTTAACCATTTGTCTGTCTTCCTCAGAGAAGTTCTGTTTCATGCCTTTTGCCCAGTGATAAATGGGATAAAGCTATTTTTTTGTTGATTAATTTGAGTTCTTTACTGATACTAGTTATTAAACCTTTGTCAGATTCGTAACATGCAAATATCTTTCCCACTCTGAAGGTTGTCTGTTTGCTTTGATTGTTGTGTCTTAGAGCTGCACCTTTCACCATTTATAAAAATTGATTCAAGAAGGTTTGAGAATGTAAGAATTTGTTTTCTGATGCTCCTTGTTTCTTCATGAATGGTGCTGGGACTGGTTTCTTCAGCATGTGATCCACGTTCTGATTTCTCCAGTCTGGGTCTAATCAGCATGTGTAATAGTCAATATGTGTGTTTGGAATTTTGCTCGGTGGAGCAGTCAAGCTCTTCTGCAGTCATTTGCATCATTGATGCTTGTGATTTTGTACTTTGGGGAGGATATTAGATGGCTTAAAAGTGCATTATGTCAAAGATGATCAAGGCAGGAATAGTGAGTGTTTTACAAAGAAGAGTTGAGGAATTTCCCCAAAAATCACCTGAAAGAATTGAAGGATTTGCTCCAGTAACAGCTTGTCTGGTTGAGAGATAAGTGAGTTGAACTGTAAGTAAAAAGTGAATTTCTTTTTGTTTTCAAAAAAAGAAAGAAATTGTAGCTTTGGAAAAGCAGGAGTTTGGAAAGATGTGAATTTGGATGAGGTTGGAAGGGTCCCTCTTCTGTGTGCAGCTTCCCTCACTGCTGAGACTTCCCCTCTGTGACATGAGGATAACACAGTTTCTAACCAAGCTTCTCTGTCTTGATCAATGCAGGGCCCAGGTTACTGTGGTTGCAGGAATCAGAAGCTCTGCCCTCAGGGAACTTAGCGACTAGCAGGGAGGATAAAGTGGAGTAAACAATAATGTGCAATCAACCCACTTTGCAGGGAGCTTTCTGGAACTGGCGTGAGATCTGAGAACTGAAGTTTCCATAGATTTCACCTGAAGAGAAGCGTCTTAAACGGAAAAATGTTTGAGGCAGAGAGAACAGGAGTGCAAGGACCAGGAAAGGAAGCTAAGGTGCAGCAGGGATGCCGAGGAAGTCAGTGTCTGCAGGAAGTGGCAGAAGATGGAGAGCCGAGTAGCGGCTGGTTCTGGGTGGTTTTGAGATCGTGGTAAGAAGTTCTGAGTGTAGCTTAGGAGCAGCAGGGAGCTATTGACGGATCTGAAGCAGAAACAGGGCAAACATTTAGGAGGTTGTTGCTGTGTCAGGAGAGAGATGCTGGTGGCCTGTACTGTGCTTTGGAAAGGAGCTAGGAGGTAGAGTTAATAGAACCCAGAGGTTATCTGGATGACAGGGTGGGAGGGGAGGGATTAGGATGACATGCAGACTTCTGGTTTAGGATTGTGATGCCTTCACCTGAAATAGGAGACCCCAGAGAACAGCGGGTTTGGGAGATAAAGCTATTGCCTTAGCTGAGGAGCAGAGAGATCCTGGGGCAAAAGGTATAGGTTTGAGGGCCATCAGCCATGAGTGGGAATGAGCTATACAGGGAGAAGGGATTAGGCTGGAGCCCTGCAGAGTGCCAGGTTTTCAGGGATATGCAGAAGAAAAGAAAGCTCCTAATAGGTGGAAAGCATGAGCATGGAGAGGGAGGGTAGGGAGCAGATGGAGTGGTGGTCTGGAAGCCACCAGAAGCAGCGGTGTTTCAAGGAGCAGGGAGGCCAGATAATGGACAGGCAGGGTAAGAAAAGAGTCACATTTCTGGATGTGACAGAGGAAGCAACCATGCCATGGAGGACCGTCACCATAGCAGGCTGGGTGAAGGGAGCAGTGAGAGTGGGCCCAGAGAGAACTGCCCAACTTCTAAGGAAAGTTTAAGAAGACAGAATTCAGGCTACAGCTGGAGGAATGGGGGGACACTGGGTCAGTGGAAGGATGTTATGGGTTTATTTGTGTTTAAGGATGAGAGGACCTGGGCTCTGTGTATGTTGGTTGTAGGGAGCCAGAGAAAGGGAGGTGGAGAGGGACAACCCAAGAAATCAATGTCTTGTAGGAGTTGGGACACAGCCCAGGGTGCTGTGAGGGAAAGATGAGCACCTGCCCATGGTAGAGGAAAGAGGGCGTGGGGATGAGAGATCGGGAAGTTCCAGGGCTCACGGTGAAGACCGGCTGGTACCAGTAAGGGGGAGGTGGTGGAAGGATTAGAGGTTTTAGAAGAACATGGTATTACTATACAAAAGTTAGCTATTATCATCTGGTGTTTATGACGCTGCCTCATATACTCATATGCCAGCATGTCTACAACAGGTAATTACACACCTGTGACGGCACCATTCATCTATTTGTGCTACAGGTTACTGGTCATGTGTAGTGTTTTTCTGAGTCCCATGAAGTTTGGCAATGCTTGTGGGGTTGTACCAAGTGCCAAGTGTACGGGGCTGCAAAGGTATTTTATTTTCTAGCAGACTCACCAAGGCTTTTAAACGGCAGGCCCTGGCATAAGTATTGGGAGCTAAGGAGGCTTCTAGACTTTCACTGAAAGGTTGTTCCTTGCCACATCAACTAATTCGAATTGTTTGAGTTAGGATTAGTATTATTATTGCTGTAGGAATGTTCATGTTCATTCATACCTTAGCGTGAGTTTAATGAAGTAACAAGACTGCCGTGGTAAGAGGCTATTTTTGGCTATTCTGGAGAGATGGCCTGAGATGAAGGAATTTGGAGAGACAGAGGTAGCAGAAGTCTTCTGCGTGTGAGACCAGGGTGATGGATTTAGAAAGAAAAGAGAGAGGTTGGCAAAGATGTGCTTGTGTCCTTTGGAGTTTTGCCTTGGGTCTTGGCAGAAGATAAAGTGACAATAAATATTCCTCCTTTCAAGAACTCTAGTCTTCGTGACATTACCAGGGACAGATTGGAAGCTGAAAAGCTTTAGTTTGCTCCAACTCCATCAATGTCCTCATGTATCCTCAGCCTGGATCCTTCTAGGCTTTTTCTGTTTTCAGTCTCTGATTGCAGCGTGGTGGGAAGAGGAGGAGGGTGAGGGAGGAGACATGAGTGGGGCTGCTGCTGTGCTGCTTTGTCCTGCTCCTCCCAGGTGACCACCTGTGGAGTTTCCACACCAGTGGGCTCCCCGCCACCCACCCTCCATCCTTCTATCTGTCCCTCATCCACCCAGCTGACCATCCTTTCATTTAACAAATACTGAGCACACGTCACATGCTAGGCCCTAGGACCAGGATTGCAGGGAACTACACAGCCCCAGTGCCTGCGTTTATGTGGAGGGCCTAGCCCAGTGCCTGAAAGGCAATATTTTTTTATAAAGTATTGAAAATTTAATTGTGGTACAGCAGCAAACATTGCATTATTAAGTGCAATGAGCTTGCGATGCTGTTATAAATATGAAACCCACGTATGACAATAAATTAACAATGCAAAAGGTAAGACTGTTTAACTCAGCTGTCTGGCTATCTCCTCCCAATGCTCTGATAGAAATATTAATGCTGAATCAAAGTTGAATGTCACTGGACAGTGCCTGTGGCTCAAGGATTGGGGCGCTGGTCCCATATACTGGAGGTGGTGGGTTCAAGGCTGGCCCTAGCCAAAAACTGCAAACCACCTCCACCAAACAAACAAAAAAACATAGTTGAATGTCATTTCTACAAATGTCAAGGGTTGAAGAGTGTTGCTTTTGTGTTTGTTTCAATATTTTTTAAAAAGATCATTTCTGGTTAAAACACAAGGAAAGATAATTAATGATGAAGTTTAAAATCAAAATACAGTAGAACCTCCCCAGTTGACTGCCTCCCTGCATTTGACCACCTCCTTAAGTTGACCTAATTTTCACAGACCAGACCTGAACCACATGTGCATATCGGTACAGTAGGCCCAGTTCCTTATACTGACCATGTCTGTGTTTTGACCAGTCTGTAACAGTTCCTTAGGTGATCAACTTACAGAGGTTCTGCTTTGCTTACTCCTTATGTGTTATTGATAAAGAACTGGGAATTAAAATGCGATTCTTGCAGAACATTGAAAAAGAAGACATGGGTGAGGAAGGGAGACACCCAGGGCACAGAATTGAAGGACGTGCAAGTCCAGGCTGGGCTAGAAGGGAACACAATAAGTCACTTACCGTGAAAAGTCAGGACTTAGTAGATATCGTCGGCATTCCCGAGTCACACACCAAGCAGCCGCCCAGGCTTTCTATGCTTCACACTTGCCTTCAACAGCGCTGTTTTGAGATCCGAGTCAGCAGTCATCTCCCAAACTAAGAAAGCGCGCTGTCTGGGAGTGGTAGCAGCCCAGGGAATGCATACAGGGAAGGATAGGACAGGGCCTTCACAGCACTTCATCCTACTGGAACCATCGTGTCGTAGTTAAGAGCACAGGCTCAGGACCAGGCTGCAGACTTCAAGTCCCAGTGCCGCTCCTTACTAGGTCACTTTTGGCTCTTCTGTGAAAAGTGGACCATGTTAGTGACCACTCCATGGGGCTGTTATGGAATGGAGAAGAGCTAGCATTCATGAACCTATAGGTTGAAATTTGTATCTGTTGCCCCGAGATGCCTTAACAAAGGAGCTAGGAGTCCAATGGGAAGGTGTGGGCAGGGCCTTGTTCTCATGTCCTGAGAGGCTGTTCACCTGTGATGCCACCAAAGGCTCCCAAAGCATCCCTGTGACACTGCCCCTTCAGGCACTGTCAGACCTGCTGGATCTCTGGGCCTGAGGTGGACCTGTTACAGAGCCTTCTCCTGCTCTGGGATGCACTCAAAACCAGCAGCTTTTTGAGTCACTTAGTAGATGGGCTGGTGTAGCACACTCCTGTGAGAAATAGGATGTCTGCAAAATCCAGAGAGGATCCCTAGGTACTGGGAGCTTCCTTCTGGTTTCAGGAAGGGCCACATGCAAAAAGTTATTTTTCACCTTAGAAGGGGTATCTTGATACACCCCCAACCACTGGACTCCTGAAAATTTCACTGAGAGGGAAGCCCCTAAGTTTCTGTTGGATCTGTTTCCCTCTTTGTGACGTCTCACTGATAAGTCTAGAGTAGTTACTCCCTCTTGATCACTGTCATTTGTGTAGTGGAAAACTCGGATGTCTCGTAGAAGGAAATGTGACCAAGGCTCCTGGATGACTGAATTGTGACCTAGGGCAGGAGAAGTGGTGTGTCCCTGAGGCAGGACAGTGAAAGTGTACTGCTGGCCCTGCCGGTTGAAAGCAGTCTGGGTTTGGAGGTCTTTACTAACACATGTAGAGAGAAAAAGCATTTGCCAGAAGAATAGCCTGGCTCATGGGAAGTACTCCTGTGACTAGGCCATCTCATCTCCATCATGGTGACTGTGTGCCAGCTGTGAATAGAGAAGCCTCCCGGCCTGAATCTCATTCCTAATGATAGGGCTGTTTGGTAATAGATCAGTGGTAGATTTTTTATACAAATAATTCCCAGGCATTTGTATGTGCAAGAGAATACAATAATGTACATGATTTAAAAACTAAACACTTCAAACTTTAGACATTTGAAATTAGATTGTACTCTTGAAAACACTCACTTGGGAGATTAGAAACCTTGGCACAACCAGACCACTCTTTGGAGTGTCTTCAGTGGTGGCAAGACTTCATTCTTACCAGGTGGATCTGGTTTGGGATAAATACCTAAAGTAATTTGGAATCAAATCAGGCACTTAAGAGTAACAACATTCAGTACCGTGTGAAATAGAAAATGAAATCTGTAGAATAATGAGGGGTTTTTTGGGGGGTGGGGTGGGAGTGACCTATAAACTATTTTTAGATTTTATGATATTTGTATTCCTTTTTCTACTTTTAAACCCTTAAAAACGTGCTCTTAGTGAGTATTCATGTTTATAAATATGGAAATTTCTGTCATGGCCTCTCCCGACAGGTAAGTATTAATGTAAAGGAGCCTGTGGCCCCAAAGTGGAAGGAGTGAGGTCAGCTGTGCACCAATACCAGTAAACGGCAGCCTGTGATGAGCTCATCACACGTTTGGAAAGTGCAGTGGTGTTCTCTGAGCTTTTTCTTTGCTGATACTAATGTTCTTAGAAAGCGTTCTCCTCTACACTGCCTTATCACGTCCTACAGGAATCAGAGCTGCCCATACTCTTTCCTGTGTGCTCTTGAGTGAGGAAACGAAAGGATGCTGAAGGCAGAGGGAGAAATATCAAGGTTGCCCTCGTGAACCTTGTCTGCTCTCAGTTATCGTCTAAGGCAGGGGTCCCCAGCCTTTCTGGCATCAGGGACCTGTTTCATAGAAGATAGTTTTTCCACAGATAATGGGGGAAGGGCTGGTTTTAGGATGATGCAGGTGCATTATGTCAGGACATCAGATCACGAGCTGGTTAGATTCTCATTAGGAGCAGGCCACCAGGTCCCTCGCTCATGCAGTTTACAGTTGGGTTCTCTGTAAGAGAGAATCTAATGATTTATCACTGACATTGTTTAAGAGTGTGGATAGGACATGTTCATAAGAAAAGTTTGGTGTCTAAGATTCCCTTAGTATTATACTTGCAATTCGGGCAAAACCGTCCTCTGACAGGAGGCAGAGCTCAGATGGGGATGCAAGTTCTGGGGAGCGGCTGTAAACACAGATGAAGCCTGGTTGGCCCACCACACATGGGCTGTGTGGCTGGTTCCTCACAGGCCACGGACGTGTACCAGTTTACAGCCTAGAGGTTGTGGACTAGAGTTCTCAGGCCTACCTTGCACAATAGGATAGAAATAAGAAATGTACATTGATAAGAATGCAGTTCTTTACAGATTATGTTTAAGCACCAGCTTCTGGCCCACCCGGAATATGTTCTAAAATGAATTTTCCTGAGGCAAGATGAGTCAGGTGACATGGACTTTATCAGGGTTGGTGCTTGAAATAAACAGGGATGTCCTGAGTTGTTTGGAAAAATATTATCCCTGGTGATGAAAGGTATACCAGGAGCATGGCAGCACATAGCATCTCAAGCTCATAATTATGAAGAACTAGGAACCACATTGACTCCTTGGCTACAGCAAGGGCTTATAATTATTACCGCCAGTATAATGTCAAAGGTTTTTATCAATTATTTTCTAAGTTTTATGAAAAAATACTATTTCAGATCAACCACTGGTTTGGCCTTAGGAAGGCCATGGGAGGAATAGGGAAGGAATCCTCATTTTCAGTCAATGTAATAACTATTAAAGGCCGTTGCTGTGGATCACGCCAAAAGCATTAGGCATACAATCTGTCTTACATAAAGACTAAGTGACATCTAATAGTTTAAAGAGATTTCATTACTGCTTTTAATTGAAATAAATGGTCTGATGCTCTCTAAAATCTTACTGTTACATTTCCATGAAGTTATAAATACAAATAAAATGAGCCCTACTTCATTAGGAAAGTGTCAGTGAGATGAGAAAAAATAATTGGTACGTATTCTTTATTTACCAAAGTCTTAACGAGCAGACTTGACAAATTTTAAGAGTTTTTTCCCCTAGAATATAATATATGACTTTATAATAAGATTAGAAATATACCTACTGTATTTGATATGTGGAGGATATCATTTATTAATACCTCACCTGTATAGGTACAACAAAATGATTTTAAGTAAGTTATATGATAATACATAGTAATCATGTTTGGATTACTTCTTTAGCTTAAAAGCAATTAAAATTAAAAAAATACATTTCAATTTTAAAGTATTCAGGTTTTGTGAACTGTTTCATCTACAAAATGCATAGAATTTACACTTTCCAAACTGAAGTATTATACTATGCAGTTCTCACTGTTTCTCTAAGTTTTCAACACAAATACGAACTCCAAGTGGTCACCTAAGAAGCGTTGAAGCAAGTCCAGTTTTGTTTGGTTTTACAATTCATGGTGCTGTTGTGTTTTTTTTTTTTAAATCTCATTGCCTTATTTAACTCAGGAATATGTAGTCCCATGAGGTAGATGAGGCAGCTTTGCAGACGTACTCTCAGAAAGGACTTTTGTAACCAAATCTGCAGATGAGGAGCCCCTGCATTAACTCCCATGCAGAACACAATGCTTACTACAAGACAAGTGCTAAAAAGGCCTAATTTGCAGCTGTGCACAGGCTGCTAAAACTCAACAGTAGATGCAGCAATTAGAATTTAGCCACAACAAAAGATTCTTCAGGGGCAATGTTTTAACAATGACATTGAAAACTGTGGGTAGGACCTGTCCATATGAAACGTTTTATGTTTAAGGATTCCCTTAGCGTTATCCTTACAACTCCGGCAAAACCTTCTCTTAGCCCTCTGCTTGCAACATGCAAAGAACGGTGATCATTTTAGTTGGAGAAGTCTTTTCTTCTATAAAGTGATGCCAAAGTCCATCTCACAGAGTTTGTGTCTGAATTAAATGACAGAAAACTTACGAGGTTGCTTTGTAAATTCTAAAAGAACTTTGTGGATTAAAAATGTTCTTACTGATAGTGAATAAATCATTATGTTTATAACAAAATTTTAAAAATATTTCAGTTGGAAAGCAAATACGCTGAATTGAGACAAGTTGGAGAATAGGGAAGCAGATTGATAAGTAAATTTAAATGTTCTGTATTACAATTTCTAACATTATACTACTTTAAAAATCATTTATGTGTGAGATTATTTTGTATCGATCCAAGAAACTGGGACTATGCTCCGTATGGTTCAAGGTAATGCTATTCTTGTGTTAGCAGATGTCATTTGAAAAACAATTTTTCTCTAGCTTTATTCAGTTATAATTGACAAATTCAAAAGTGTATATATTTATAGTATATAGTGTAATGTTTTGATACATACATTGCAAAATGATTAAATCAAACTAATTATTCATCACCTCACATATTTATGTTTCGGGGATGAGAACATTTAAGATTTAATCTCTTAGCACTTTTCAAGTACGTAACACATTATTATTAACCATAGTCTCCGTGCTGGGGAATAGATTCCCAGAACTTAGTCATGTTGTCTGACTGAAACTTCATAACCTTTAATCAACATTTCCTATTTCCTCTCCTCTTGAAAAATGACTTTAATACTAAGATATTAAAAAAAAATACTAAGACATATTTTGTCTTAGGTTAATACCATAATTAAGTGTTACCTTATTCAGTTGAATTCTTCCCCACATTATTATCAATTATTAAAACGTTTTGTTATTTGAGGATGTCATGTATGAGAAATGACATTTCATCATTCTTTGGATTATCTTTTCTTAGCTAACTGGTTTCTGTTGAGAGTTGTTTATGTTACAATGACGTATTTCCTGTTCTTGCTGCTTGCTTATTTTTTCTACTGATCTTAGACCATTTCCAGTTATATTGCAAAAGCTCTTTATGTATTAAGGACATCAGCAATTGTTTCTGAGAGGTGGCAAAGATTTTATGCTTTAGTCTAGAATTTTATGGGGTTTTTGGATGTCCAGTAATTTAAACAACTTTGTATATTCTCCCTTAGTAATTTTTTAGCTATTTCTTTTAAACTAGTGGAATATAGAGGGTATGGACTCAGAATTGTGGGGTTTTTGTTTGTTTGTTTGTTTTTTAGAGACAGAGTCTCACTTTATCACTCTCGGTAGAGTGCCGTGGCATCACACAGCTCACAGCAACCTCCAACTCCTGGGCTTAGGCGATTCTTCTGTTTCAGCCTCCCAAGTAGCTGGGACCACAGGCGCCCGCCACAACGCCCGACTATTTTTTTGTTATAGTTTGGCCAGGGCCGGGTGTGAACCCACCCCCTTCAGTATATGGAGCTGGCACCCTACCCACTGAGCTAAGGGCGCCGCCCTGGACTCAGAATTGTTATTTGATCTTTGAAAACCTGAGACACTTCATTTATTGAATGGATATAACATTATTTCTTAAGGATATTGTGAAGCATCAAGGAAACAGTATATAAAAAGGCCTCAGATAACACCTGACACGTAGTAATCACTCAAAACATGTCTAGAACTTAGAGTAGTATGCATAATTTTATGATTTGAAAGTTTTGTCAATATGAAGATCTTAAATTAGTTCATGTTCTTGCTACTCTATGGACACATGGATACTTGGCATAATTTTAAAAAGTTCTTTAAGTTCTGTTAAGAATTATGAAAGCTACTTACATAACAACAAAAAAGTTCTTTAAATAAATAACAAACAGCAACTTTTCTCCCTCTCATAATCCTTCAAAATATTTTGTTCAGCATGTCATTTTCTGTTTAGGTTTTTCTTCTTTAGTTCAAAACCAGTTAATATTTATCTGTATCTCAGATTAATGTTTTTGGTTTCATTTTTATATTTAACTTTCTAACCCATCTGAAGTCTATTTTCGTTTGGGATGCAAGATAATTGCACATCATTTTATCCTTTGCAGGAATTATAGCTTTTATTTCTTTGATCTGGTCTTATTGCATTGGCTAGAATTTATGTAGCAGTGTTAGAGAATGATGACAATTAGGTATTCTTGTTTCAGTCCAAATTTTAATGGAAATACCGCAAGTATTTTGCTAGTATCCTGTCGCTGGCTTCCAGTTTAATAGTCTTCATGATGTTAAGAAAGCATCCTTTTCCTAAATTTGTAAAAAAAAAAAAAAAAAAAAAAGCTATTGATAATAAATATTTAGTTCAATGAAATATGTATTTTGGCAACGTAAAAAATCAAGTCATTTTTAAAAAACAGGGTGAGTGTTGTGATGTAGTAACAGATTTCCTAACTTTAAACCATTCTTACATAGCTGAGGAGTAACAAATGAAATGTCTTTTGAAGCAGCCCAAGCATGGGATGAGGACTTTGCAATCATCTCCCCCCCAGATGATTCCTACATTCCTTTACGTTGTTTCTTGTCTGTCCTGAGTATTACTGGGCATTTACCTTCAGCTGTGTGACCACTTCTTCAGGAATTGTCATGATGCCATTACAGTTGGCTTCTTGCCAATAGCTCTGTGGTCTCTCCTAGACAAGTGTAGGAGGCCGTGGTGGTGGTGGGTGCTGGGTCCCTTATTGCTTAAAAGACAACAGCCACATAGCTGTGGGTGAAGGTTTGGTTTCCTTGCTTGTGCAGACATGTTGTTACTGAGCCAGGGGCCAAGCCTATGAGGAGACAAGGGTTTCACTTGAATCCATATTAACTTACTGTTTTCAAAGCAAAGAGAGGCTTGTATTTTTTCTTCCTCTCAATGTACTTTAGGAAATTCTTCCCAGATTCTGGAATTTTACTCTTCTCCTTCATCCTCCATTCTTCCACTTTCTTCTCCCCTCCCCCAACCCAATAATCTGCTCCCTTCCTGCCCCCTCCCACCCCAGGACTTTTAGTAGAATATACAGTTAAGGGCTGCCTGCCAGTTGCCATGTCAAGCTCACGACCCTTATAAAGGAAATTGAAATGACATCCATTTTAATTTGAATTTTTGGCTTTGCATAGAAACAATAGCCCAATGTGTAACAAAGATAAAATGGGAAATCTCTGTAATGTACATTATTATAACAAGTCTTGGATTTATGTTTAAACATTCATTGAAAGGTTAAATAGATGGGAGTTTTTAAAAAGATCACTGAAGCAAGGATTTACAAAGGGGTATAGGAATAGTATATTTCTGGATAAAGTACTTCAGTTAGGTGCTAAACGCAGCTGAGTTTGCAGAAATGGTGCACCCAGCACTTTCCAAGCCAGCCATCAATCATGCAGCAAAGATACAGCCTCTTTAAAGTAACCATGTCTCAACCTGGAATGGAAAGCTGTATATGCATGCATTATGAAGCACTCCTTGGGGAAGCTGTTGATTGACAAAATGAGTACCGTATTACGTACTAGCAATATTTTCTTGGCCAAAAAGTAATAAAGCTATAGATGAGCTTTAGGAAAAGAAAATATTTTACATAAAAAATTTAAAAAAACCCACAAAACAGTTCTTAAGACTTCTTTCCTACAGGGTCAGGTTGAGGTGCAAAGTAGCTCCACCCAACTGTGAAAAAGGAAACAGAATTTGGTAAGTCGTTAATTACATCCAAGGTTGGTGCTCTAATCACGGCATTTTCAGCATCTGAAGGAAGGATGGATTAGTCGCCAGCTGGGATCCCACAAACCCACTGACTCTGACTTGCTTGGGCTTGTACAGGAGGAAGACAATTCAGGATATGCATGTTGCATCCATTATAGACTAAACTTGAACCAGAGCGCAAGTAATTGACTCTTTTGAGACCTACTTCTTATAGAGAGGGGTAGAGAGTTGGCTCTAGGGCTTGCTGACATGAACTGTGAGTTTTCTTGCAGTCTCATTCTAAGTCAGAGAGTTTACACCACTGTTTGGCAGAGCATTTGGGGCCAGTGTGTTTATATCTGTGCTAATATGATTCCTCAGATTGACATCCTTACCTTCAAAATAGCGATCAGCTCTGTGCTCTTCTCCGGGTCGCTTATTAAAACATTCAGGCAGTCACAGGCTGGACCTGTTAGCTCTATTAGACTTCTCCCCGAAAGGAAGTGGGATATTTTTGATCACCCCCACCCCAGCATGGCTGTTTTGGGATGCACACGCTGAATGATATTAACAGGGATTTGTGGGGAAAGCAGAAGAATGACGGGGTTTTTTTTTTTTTTTTTTTTTTTTTTTTTTTTGACAGCAGACAAATTGCAAAAGCAAGAGCCTCTGGAAGAGTGAACTGCAGCTTTATTCTGAGAACCTTTTCACTGTGCTTTGATTTCATTAATTGTGATAATTAGACTTCTGCTTCACTTGACCATATGTTAATTAGTTATGGATAAGTTTGTGTTTCCCTTCACATCTGGAGGGGACCGCTCTGCTCGCTGGAATGCCTCCCTTGCCCCCCTCCCCACCCCCCGATGGAGTTTAGAAAGCTCAAGTATTATTTTCCATTCCTATCTTCATTCCCCTTTTTAATGTGATGTGTAGAAGTTAGGAGAAGCTTCCTGCGGCTCTTGGTGGTCTCTTCAGATACATAAGGAAACAGCCTTGAAATAGCCAAATCGGAACAGCTGTGATAAGGTGCTATATTTGTGAGGCGTGCTTTCCCAAGCTAATTCCTTCGCTTCTCATGACAACTACGAGGTTATTTTTTGCCATTTTTTGTTTTACATACGAGGAAAATGAGGCTTGAAAAGCTTAAGTAACCTACACAGAGTCCCGCCATTAGCAAAGTTCACTTGAAAACCAGGTGTCTTCATCCACGGGCAGTTTTGCCTAAAATCATTGGTGTGTAAGATCTAACAACTCTCTGTCTCTTTGTTGGTGAAAAATAGGTGTGGGGTACGGAGTGGACATGTCCTAGAGATGTTAGTTTGGTTTTCTTTTTTTAAGAAAAAGTAAAAGTCAATCTTTGCCCTGAAGAACTTCCTGGGTCTGCATGGACTGTGGTGAGTGTGATCTCTAGTCGCGGGGACCTGTTATGTGGTCCATGGAATAGGCATCTGATGGGCAAAGAGGAAGATTTTCAGGGAGAAGGCGATGGTGGGGCTGACCCCTGAAGAGATCTGAGTTGGAGGCTAAGTATGTCATGAATTTGGCCTGCCTGGAGTACAGGTAGCCAGAGGTTACAAACGCTATGAATCTAACTTTTCCCATCTATGGCAATGGAAAGATCAAACCTGAACCACAGCTATTAACCTTCTAAAGAGGGTAGCTCAAATTTGATTAATGCGTGAGCCACAGTGGTTGGTTTCTAGGTGAGCAAAATCAACTGTGTCTCAAAGTCTGATGAAGAGAGAAGTCTTGGCCAGCCTGTGTGAGGGCAGCCCTGGGTACTGCCAATGTCCCCAAACATGCTTGACAAATTCTGCTTCTTTAGCAGAATCAATCCGCTGCTATGTTCACACGCTGGAAGAAAAACACCACGGAGAAAGCCAGCATGCCTTCTGGAGAGCGAGCTGGTTTTACGATGGAGACATCAATCTCTAAGTTCCAACGAGCAGCAGGTACCAGCCCAACCTTCTGGCTGTTATCCTCGGAGATACCACAGAGACCACACCTGGCTGCCTTCTGACACTTACTCAGTGTCACCTACACACCACACTCTTTGAATGGCCTGCTAGAAATGAATCCTGGGGCACAGCTCAGACGTGATGAACTGTGCTCATTGCCATTCAGCTAAAAAGCATGACTGTGGGCAGAGTGAATGGGAGCAGCTGTCTTTCAAGGAAAAGACCATAAAGCTGGAGTCCGTTAAGCTTAGATTTGATGAGTTTCATAGTTTTGTTCAATATTGCCCCTTAGCATATCACTTGATTATTATTAATTGGTATTTATATTCAGCAAGTATAAATTGAAAGCAAGAATTTGCAAAGCACTGTTAGGTGTCGTGGGGGGGATTTGAAAGTGGCCTAACAGAAATTACAAGCTGGAGAGAGACACACATCCACAAATCTACCTATTTGTAATAACATCCATAAATATGTAAGGAAGTATACATCACATTTCAGCGCGACGTGAATGCCAGAAGGAAATGGAAACAGTTTGGAGGCTCTTTTGAGAATCACTGAAATGTGAAAAACAGGTAAGATTTCCCTAGGTGGGGCCACAGTACAGACTGGGCCTGCGCACTGGGGGAGCTGGACCGACTGTGAACACCACCGGGATCTTGTCCACTTTATACACTTCTGTATGTTTAGCACCTTGCAGAAAATCTTTGTTGAGTGAATTCGTGCATAAAACCACACAAGCAAAATCTCAGAGTAAAGACAATGTGAGATCGGCGAGTGTCCACTGTGGGCGCTGGTGGGATGGGGACAGAGACTGGGTGGGTAAGAGGAAGCACAGGCCTGGGCTGGGTTGTGAGGGGCTTCCCAGTGGTGCTAATGAGTTTGGAATTTATGCCAGATACACTTGACCTAGAGAGATACCTAGCCCTGTTTATTTTAGGAAGCCCCTTCATACAGTTACCATTTTAAAATTTCTCACCCATTCTCTTCTGGAGTTCTCCATCTCTTTGTCCACAGGTGCCGCTGGGGTTTGTCCTATCTTAACCTCCATTTTTGAGGCTTTGGTTTGAAACCTTTTGGTCCATTGCCAGTGGAGATCTAGTCATTTTCCTGCGTTCATCAATCAAAGGCACATGACTCAGGCACAGGATATTTTGGCCAGGGGTGAGCGTGGATGGAATTGCTGACTCTGGTTGTTGTCTGTGACTGCTATGACAGAGAAGCACAGGCTGGGTGGCTTAACCAGCAGAATTTTTCTCACAGTACTGGAGATGAGAATTCCCAGATCAAGTTGTCAACAGACACGGTGTCTTTGGAAGTCTCTCTGCTGGGCTGATGCACGACTGCCTTCTTTCTGTGTCCTCACATGGTCGGCTCCATAGGCACCTTGCCTGGGTTCCACTCCCCTCTTTCTATGTGTGTATCAGTCACCTTGTACGGGGATCCCCCCATGTGACCTCCGCTTGAAAGGCCCTGTCTCCAAACGCAGCCATGTTCTGGGATACTGGGAGTTATGGCTTCAATGTATTAATTCAATTCGGGGAGTTACAGTTTAACCCATGGCACTGAGTGACAGCCATGCTGTACCACCTGATTTAGGAAGTTATGTTGTCAGGAGTTAAGTCAGTCCTCATCAGGTGTGGTTGGAATTTGAGCTGGAATCTAAGCCTGTATGGTTAATTGCTCAGCAGTTGATGAGACTAGATTGTTGCCTAGTGAAAGTGATCTTCCCTGAATAGTTCAGTTCCTTCCAAATCCAGGAGCAATCAGTATTACTACAGATTAAAGTCAGCTAGCAAGGGCTGAACATAAATCCATTCCATATTTGCATCACATTTGTTAGAGAATAACCAGCTAACTAAGGGCTAAGCAGTGCCACTGATGAAATAAATCTCAGACTCCTAATTCAGATGGGCCGGCGTCATCACTTGTGGTCTGTGTGACCTCAGACAGATCACTTAAGCTCTCCCTGCCGTGGTTTCCTTACCTATAAATCAAAGATAATAAGCAGCGTTTCCTATTACTTAGGATTGTTCTGAAGATTAAGTGAGAAAATGTATGTAAAGCACTTAGCGCAGATAAGTAGTGGTAAGTACATAGTAAGCACTCAGTAATACGTTAGCTAATCTAGCACACGTTCAGCGTTAGCTCTTCTTAAAGAGGAAAATGGTAGTTCTGTGCACAGGCACGTTAGCAATAAAAGTTTGTGACATAGTCATCTCTGTAGCATATTTATATAAATTAAAACATTTTGCTTAGGTTGGCAAGCATAAAAATACCGTCTCTAAAAATAGCTGCACAGGCACTTATAGTCCCAGCTACTTGGGAGCTGGGAGGCTGAGGCAAGAGAATTGCCATGAGGTTGCCATGAGGTTGCCATGAGCTGTGATACCACAGCACTCTACCAGGGGCAACAAAGTAAGACTCTGTCTCAAAAAAAAATACACATATATAATAAATGCTGTTCTTAAACTTATCAAATAAAATGTACTGTTTATTGTTTATACCCCAATATTAATCAAGAACCCATAGATTGGCCTTACTCTAATAATTTGATGAATACCAACATAAGTGTAATTTCGGTGTATTTATCTTCTAGAATTGAGCATTGTATTCTGTTAATGGTGTAAACTTTGTCTTATGAGATATAGACAGAGAGCCAAAAATTATATACACATTTTAAGAAAGGAAAAGGCTGTATTAAAATTGGAATACTCAAGTCACACATTAGACTTCAGCATTTATAAGAGATACAAGACACAGTAGACTAGATAACAGATGTTACTGGTATATATGGAGTATTACAATTTCAATACAGTTTCATTTTCTCTTCCTTAAAATGTGTATACATTGTTTTGGCACCTTCTATAAATGCAAATAAGCTGTATCTTTGTGTTGCTAGGATATAGACAGGATGACTTGACATCGCTGCTTCATTAGAATAGCGTCATAGGAGGCCTTCCAGAAGGTGCATGAGGGAAGCGTAGCACTCGGGGACAATGCTAAATAAACTTAACAGTGATGATTTCCTTGGATCCTTTTCACTTTCTACCTACTTCATCTCCACCTCAAAGCACAGCAGTTAACTGTTCATTTCAGAATATTTTGAAATGAATATATTATATAATAAAGCATTATTACATAATACTGTCAATAATGCTTTTATTATATATTTTATATATTATAATATATTCATTTCAGAATATATATTAAATATCCAATAAAAACAAGTTGGGCTCTTATATTTTGTACTATAAGACTCTTTTCAAATATTGTCATTAAAATTATTTTTTCAGGGTTTTCCCAATAGATCATGCATAGAGTAACTGAGATATACATGATGCATTGTGTATTTAAAAGAATAAAGTGAGTGAGAAAGGGTTCTTAGATTTAGAAATGGGTTAAGGGACCATTTTTAGATATCATATACAATTGGGATTCTTCAGCACTTTTTCTCATATGGTCTTTTTTTCTTTAAAGTGGGTAAGTCCTGGCCTGGTGCGGTGGCTCATGCCTGTAATCCTAGCACTCTGGGAGGCGAAAGCGGGTGGATTGCTTGAGCTCGCGAGTTCGAGACCAGCCTGAGCAAAAGTGAGACTTATCTATACTAAAAATAGAAAAACTGAGGCAAGAGGATCGCTTGAGCCCAAGAGTTAGAGGTTGCTGTGAGCTATGAAGCCACAGCATTCTACCCAGGGTGACAGCTTAAGACTCTGTCTCAAAAAATAAATAAATAAAGGGGGGGGGATAAGTCTTTACTGCAGGTGGGGACGATACTGGTATTTAGGCTCTGCTTAAAAATCTGCAAACAGAACTATCCTATCAGACCAACAGATAACCAGGTTTTGTTGTAAGAAGGGGAATATTTGTTGCCGGTGTTTCAGGCTTATTTTTTTTTTTTAATTAAAAATTTTAAACCTTTTTACTTTGAATATAAAATTCTTTGTTTTTTACAAAGTTGCAGACAGTGCAGAGTTCCCCTGCACCCTCCACTTAGTGGCCCTTAATGTTAACATCCTACATGAGCAGTTTAAGACATTAAGACACGTTAAGAAATTACGTAGGTACAATTTAATATACTTTATTCTGAATTCACCACATCCTTTTTCTATTTCAGCATTAAATCATGTGTGTCATGTGGTATTTCATCCTCAGGTCTCTTTATTTGAGCCCATGGCGGTTTCTCATAGCTTGTCTTGTTTCCATGGCAGTTTTGGGGAGTGCTGGTCAGGTATATTGTACACTATCCTTCAGTCTGGATTCATCTGATCTTTTCTCACAAGTCCCTGGTGTTACAGGTTTTTAGACTATTACAGAGGTGACATTTCTTTCTCATCTATAAGGCAGTACATGAGGTCAACAACATGGTCTACGAGTGAGGATTTTAACCTTGACCACTTGGTTAAGGTGACATCTGCTCAGTCCTCCCACGATAAGGGCACTACTTCTCCTGTTTTATGCTAATCATTAGCAGTGGAACCACTAAATTCAAGCTATCATGAAGGTGAAGAAAAACGTCTTTAAAATTTTTTTTAAATTTCAGATTAATACGAAGGTACAAACGATTAGGTTAGAGTGTTAGCATTTATTAGGGAAAGTCCCTGTTGCAGCTGTGTCTCACACCCAGGCGGTGTGCCATATACCCTTACACTGGGCCCTGTGTTTAAGATTTCTGTTCAGTAACAACCTTAGATTTGAACTATAAATAGAGGTGACACAGATGGGAAACACATGAATATGAGAGGAGGGATGACTTGTGGTCTTACAGAAACTTACCACCATGCAAAGGTGCACAGGCGCACGGGCCTACTGTCGGCATCACCGTGGAGGAGCATGGTTTGTGCGCAGCGTGAAGGCGCCAGGTGCAGACAGCGTTTTTCCCAATGATGGGGCACGTCGGTTCTCATTTCCTGTCTGCTGAGGAATACAGAGAAAAGCAGCTCGCAGTGCCCTGCAGGGCCTGCCGGTTCCTTCCTTCTGCTGGCATCTTGGAGACATGCCATCCCACCCCAATCCCTGCCTCCTCCCTCAGCCACAGCTGGTTTGTGGTTTTGCTTTTTGCCTTTGTGGTCCTTGTTGAGGTTTGTGTAATTAATAGGCAGAACAACCAGTAAGAGGCAAACCTTGCAACCAGGGCATTGCCTGCAAAGGCTAAGAATCACCGCCTCCTGGGAAGAGAGCAGGGGTACGAAGTGGCTTGGGGTGGAGTTGAGGAATTAGTGAGATGCATGACCAGGCCAGCGGTTTTCAAACAGAGAAAAATCATGTTCTAGGTTCTGAGCCCTGGGCGTTTTGCATAATCAGCCTTCTTCTTTGCAATTTATATTATTTGATGTCTTAATCTGTTATTTTGAGAATGACAAAATCATGAAACACAGATCCAAGTTAATCCAACTTAACCTCTGAACTTGACCTACTTTCATTTAGAATTAGCCTTATTTAAAATTGTGAACTACTGTCTTGACTAAAGCACATTAAATAGGGTTCTGTTTATGAAACAGCTGCCTTTTTTCTCCCCCGTGGTAGATCCTTTCTGGTCTGAGTACTCTGTATGGCGAAACCACAATATATATTTCAATTATCCCGGCATTTAAACTTAAAAATAACAGTTTAAAAATTGTTTTTTTATTTTAGAGATAAAGACATTTTTAGGTTCTGAAACACTCAACTCAATTTTTTGTTCTGATGTTTTAGAAAAATTCCTTAATCTTGTTTATGTGAATAATGCCCAGTCCACGTGTGAAATTACACTGAAGTATAATTAGCAGTTATGATTATGTAAATTGTAGAACTGAATTTGAGTAAGCATTTATAATATCCTGCCTGAAATTACAGTATTTAATTGTAATCTTAGATTATTATCAAAATAATTGGTGTTTTAAGCCTGCTTCTGATTTCCATAAGATGCGAGGGCAAGTCCATCCACGTCTTACCCATCTCACCAGCCCCAGGGCCCGGCACCAGACCTGGGGCCTGGCAGGTACCCGCTGAGCGCTGCCCTGGATGGAATGCTCACTAGAAGGACACTTACCTCCATTTCCTTTTGCTCATCATTGTCAACAAACATCATCCAACATCCGTGCCAGAAGTTACTACTTGTCACTGCAACTTGTTGGTTGGCTTCCCTATAAGAGTTTGATGGAAATCAGTAAAAAACGTTCTGTGATACTCAAATGGATACATGGAATTTACAGTAAGGGACATTAAAGAGTCTCTAGTTTTTCTTATAAATCGTGTGCTCCATAGACTTCATATCAGTCCGATATTGACTACATTGATGAGGGAAATGTCCGGAAAGTGTCCAGCCAGGTATGTATGTTTCCATGGTTCAAACCACACAGCTGGATACTTTCTGGACAGCTCTTGTGCAATAATGTTATGAATGTGTCTGTGTAGCTGGACCGCCAGTTGTTGAATGGTTTATGACCATGTCATTGAGAGAGCATTTTTATTATAGTTACTATAATTTAGTAACTATAATTTATAATTTACTTTAATTATAGTTACTTCTAGAATTTTGGGTAGTTAACTCATGTCCTTTTGAGCCTATATTTGAGGGAAGGTGCTGCTTTACTCCCTGTGCTGTGCCCCCTCTTACAGCAGAATGAAAGTGACAGTGGCTTGCCCAGGAGTTAGCTGGGTTAGACGGCGGGCCTGCCGGTGCCACCCAAGGTCAGCGCATGTGGATCCCAGAACAATCCACTGGGCCCAGGTGCAGATTTGGGGCGTATGAGGCATGAAGCTCATAAAATTTATGGGGATTCTCTAAAGAAAGAATACAAAATTAGATAAAGAACCCGGGAAAAATCCAGGCAGTAGGCCCTGAGGTCCTTCTACTTAGTGGTACACCTGCCTTTGATCAAGCAAAGGGAGCATTTCAAAAACCAAGGGAGCTTTCAGGATGAGATCCTGAAGGTAGACAGGAGACAGTCCTCTCCAGTCTGACAGGAGGAGGCACTCCATGCTAGAGAAACAGAGGCAATATGGTGTGTGTGTGCTCTGTGTCTCC
>NW_003852437.1:2106105-2116348 GCF_000181295.1 Otolemur garnettii | reverse complement strand
CCCTCTTCTCCCCTCCCCTCCTCCTCTGTTCTCCTCTCCCCTCCTCCTCCTCTGTTCTCCCCTCCCTTCCCCTCTCCTCCCTTCCCCTCTCCTCCCTTCCCCTCTCTTCCGTTCCCCTCTCCTCCCCCTCCCTTTTCCTCCCCTCCCCTCCCCTCCCCTCTCCTTCTCATCTCTATTTGAAGGAAGTGGCTCCCAAGATTGTAGGATGGGAGGGTCTGACATTCACTGGTCAGACTGGCAGCTGCAGATTTGGGGATCCAAGAAGGATGACGCTGCAGTCACAATCCTGAGGCATCTGGAGGCCGAATTCCTTCCTTCTTGAGGGACTTCAGTTGTTTCTCTTAAGGCCTGCAGCTAAGGCTTACTGATGTTGGTGTGGGATAATCTGCTTAAAACCTATCAATTAAAAAATGTTAATCATCCCCCAAAATACTTCACAGCAACATTCAGACTCAAGTTTGACCATAAAAAAAAAAGAAAGAAAGAAAAAATCTGGGCAGCCCAGCCATGCCGAGTTAACACTTAACTGCTGCAAACCCCAGCGTAGACATTCCGTTTACCAGGGTGTCCAACCTGTGGCCCATGGGCTGCATGCAGATCTGCAGATTATTTGAGGAAGATTATTTGAGGACTGTTGTGCCTGTCTGTGGTGTCACATACTGTGAAAAGTATGCTCATCTGCTTTCACAGGTATTTGTGTTTAGAACATATGGCCCAAGACAACTCTTACTCTTTTGATGTGCAGCAGAAAAAAGAAAAGGTTGGGCACCTCTGGCTCTACACCATGAGGAGGGCCGGGTGGGCAGGTCACCTCCTTCCAAGGGTGGGCATGGCCTTTGGCCCTTGGAATGCAGGAGAAGGACTTCAAGCGGAATGTGTCCTACGGGTCCTGAGGACAGTGAGCTTTTGACCTTTCCAGTGTAAATTTTGTGCTGTCTGTACAAAATTGGAAAATGAGAGCATTTTTAGAGACATGCCAAGTCACAGGTGGAAGAACCAGGTTCTTTATTGTAGAATTCTTTTTGTAGCAAAATCTCATGAGAAATCTAAATCCCCCAAATAGAGTTAAAAAGTACCTTGTTTAAATGAATGGTTGGGGGCAAGGAACAGGCCCTGGCTTCTCAGGGCGGGTTGGGCAACTCAGAGGAGCATGGTTTGAAAAGCATTCATTGACATCATCTATCAATCAATTAGCATCTGTGTGTTTGATTTGCTTGGAGAGAAATTGAGTATAATTACCAGAATTTATAACATTTAGGTATATACAACTTGAAAAAGGATATGCTTCCTTCTGAAAGTATGCAAGTGTCATAAGCTATGTAAATTCACAGGCAGTTATAACCCCACTCCCTCATTTTATTTTTTTAAACCACTGAAACAATGCCAATCCCACGATCACAGAATGACAAAATCAAGATCTAAAGTCACATTCCTTCTAAGTACAAAATTTCCCTTTCTCCTGGAAGATGAGTAGTTTTGTCCTTGTTTATATTAATTTGCCTAAACACATAAATGCATTCTAATACTCAGAAATATTTTACAATTTAAAATGGTAAATAAAATCCCATTGCTAGAGAGAGTTCTAATGAGGGCTAAGGCAGAATTCTGGAACTTAGTTGAACTTATATATGTGGAAGTGAGAAAATTTTAGGTTTTAAAAAATTTACTATCCAAAGCATCACATCGGTGTCCATGTGTTTGATTTGCTTGGAACCAAATTGGGCATAATTACCAGAATTTATAACATTAAGTATATATAACTCAAGAAAGGATATACTTCATTCTGAAATTATGCAAGTGCAACTATATAAATTTACAGGCAGTTTTCTTTACGGTTGCAGCACTAGGAAATGGTCTGGTGGGGGTGAACTTATAGTTGATAAGAAAAGATGAGTCTGTGAAATATTATAGGCACAAGTTAAGTGACAGCTGAAGGCAGCGGAGATGAGAAATCAGGGTGGTTATAAATGAACTAAGAGTTCAGAAGAGGGAGAATGAATTCTTCAGGCTGAGGTGATTTGGGAATTGAGGCAGGTCTAGATGTGAGTTGGGAAGGGCGTGTGGAGCCATTTCAGGAACGTGTGAAATAGAGGCAGACATGTAGTGTGGGGAAGGAATGTTCAGGGCAGAGCAAGGGTCTCTCTCCTAAAAGAAATAGGAAAAATATCCTTCAAATTAAGACACTTCAAGGAGATTAAGGCCCTGAAGATGCCAGTGTACTGTGGATAGAAAATTATGATGCATATAATTTATAAAAGATTCCCTATGGTGGCACACCATTATTATAAGAAAATTGTTAGATTTATCAGGCTGTAACCTCCACTGTAGACAAAAGACAAATTAATAAGAGCCAAAAGTAAAAAAAAGTATTTTAATGAGATGAACGGCACTGCACGATCAGCCAAATGACGTAAATAGTAAATAATATACTTTTTACATATATTCACGTGAATGCCAGTATTTATGGAATAGTCATCAGAGATTCTGAAGGACACACTATCTCAGATTTCTCATATCATCAGCACTTTTACCCAGAGTAACATTTATGTAATTCATATGTGTAGCCAAACAGCTTTACCTGTAGTTATCTGAAGTATTTATTACAGGAATAGTAAGGATTTTTAAGAGGTAGTCATTAAGTTATTAGCCATTAAACTCACTCAGGAAGTTATGTGCAGAGGATGGACCCCCCTCAGACCAGCTTGGAGCTCATCCTGGGTTCATTCCTTATATGCGAGTTGGCGTGGTGTCCTTTGGAAGGTTTAGTGCCATATCTTGGTCATTTCTAGTAAGATGCAAAGGGTCTGTTGTCATCAGCTGTGTTGAGGGAAGGTAGGTTTCCCAGGGGAAGGGAAGCAAAGTACTACTTTGCATTCTTTCCTAGATGGTATATTCTATTTGAGGTTTTTAATTTCGGTTTTTGCCGATTACTGTTTGCTTTAGACATGTGAAATCCTGAGTGAATAAGAAATAATCTACATAATTATGTTCCAGAATTGACATCCCTAACTGGGCAGTGTCAACTGCTCTTGCTTACTGCCCTAGACACAGAGAACACTTTCAAAGTTAATTCTGCATAGCTGAAATTCTTTGGCAACAAAATAAATTCGGAATACTGGTAGAAAAATTTATGGATTTCAATTAGAGTTTGTAGTGTATCATAATTTCAGTTTTATATTCCATGCAGTTCAGTGTTTTAGATTTTTAATGGGGCCAGTGCCGTAATAATAAAAATGATTCAAAATGCACCCGGTAATTACAGAGATTTGCTGTTGCCTTTGCATTAAAAATGATGATGATTTATGCTCGGTGAAATTGTGGTCTGCGGCTCTTTTTAGGGTGTTCTCGCTATTAAGCTTCTTATTAGTTATGGTCAGTGATTTAAAGCTTAAGAGCTACATTAGAGGGCTGTAAAATTATTTATTCTTTAATAGATAATAGTAAATTTGAAACAGACATTAGGTTAATTATAATCTTGTACATTAAGGAATACTTATTAGCCCTTTGTCTCTTCTCGGGTCTTTTGAAATTCATTTCAAGTAAATGGAAAAATCAGAGATTGGATCAGACAGCCCTGTGAATTTACTTTTGCCTCTTGGTTCATAAATAGTTAACACCTATTCTGAATATTCAGGAAAATAATCTTAACTTCTCCTTGTGCGTCTTTTTCCATGCGAAACAAATGCTAGTTTTCACTCTAACTTTTCTTTTTTCCAGGTTGATTTTCCTTAAATTAGGCTGAAGAGATCAGAGAGGCAGGCTCTCCGCCTAATTTGTGGTTTGGGCAGTAGGGGGTGGAAAGAAAGTTAAGGATAATAGACTTGAATCTGGTTTAGAGGAAGCAGTTTGTCCTTATTCCTATTGTTAATCACTGTGTATAGATTTACACATACACACGTATCTATATGTATTTATGCACTCGCACACTTAAGTACAAATATATATTTAACAGAGACACACACATACCTGTCTGTACATAAATCAGGATTTGTATGTTCCTCATGATTGTTTTAAGTAAGACAGAAATTATCAAGTGTAAATATCAAGGTGTATCAGAATAGGACTATTTTGTAACATTAATTGAATTTGATATTTAACTTCTTGTGCAGTGCTTGGGGGTTATACTAAATCAAGAAAAAAATCTAAGGCAAAGATACTGTCTGTAAAGCTGTTAAATAAATAGAAAAAGAATTATATCAAACATGTATAAGTGTTATTTAAAATACTTATTCTTTAATGAGAAAACATCTGTTCTTCTTCCCCACTGCCAAACTCAACACCTTAATGTCACAGGCACTGCCCTTATTTCTCGTTTTTGCTAAGTTCGGCATGGGTCTGTGCACGCTTTTCTTCCTTAGGGACTCAGGGATCCAAGCTCCCTTGTGGTCATTTTGACACGTTCTCATCATGGACAAGAAAAGGTTGGCTTAGAGTGTTTTTAAGGAGCAAGGCCTAGAAAAGCCTTCTGTTATTTCTGCTTATGTCCCATTGACCAGGATTCCATCGAATGGCCCCAACCTGTTTGCAGGGGAACCTGGGAAACTAAAGCCTTTGTTTACACCAAAGAAAAGGAAAATAAAACGATATTAGATGAACACACAGTGTTCTTGTCTACCGCAGTATGTGACTGCTTCAGAACTCTCTTCGTGTAATTGTACAAATTTACAATCAGAAAAATGTCCGAAGTGCATGTTATCTTTTAAACAATTCCATGAGCTCTCCATTCGCTGCTGCCCTGTGTACTAAGAACTAGAATGAAAATCGGTTGTACTGAGATTCCGTGGCTGGGTACATTCTGGTGCACTGTGGTTTAGGCTCCATGTTTCGTCTCTTTATTCTGGTGGGGTGGTGGATAACCTTGCCTGAGCATAGCCCTGCGGCTGGGCGGGGTTGCTGTTTCCCATCAGTCTGCCCCACGTTGGGTCCTGCCTTTCCATCACCGACTCCCCGCCTCTGTCCCCCGGAAATTCTCTTCCTTGTGTGAGGATTAATGGCGCACATTGTGAAGGTGGGAAAGAGTCATTATTTAGCTGTTTAACAGAACACCCCACTTGATAAATCTAGTTACATGTTGTATTCGTTTTCTTTTGCTGCATAACAAATTACCACAAACTTAGCAGCTAAAAATAACACCCATTTATTATCTCACAGTCCTGTAGGTCAGAATTCCAGGCAAGCTTGAGCTTGACTGAATTCTCTGCTCCGGGTCTTCTAAACCAAAATTGAGGTCTCAGCCAGCCGAGGCTCTTCTCTGGATCATCTGGGAAAGAGTCCAGTTCCAAGGTCATTTAGATTTTGGGAAGAATCTAGTCCCCTGTAGCTGCAGAGATGTGAGGTCCCTGTTTCTTTTGCTGACTTAGCCTTAGGCTGAATCTGTATCCAGAGGCTTCCCTCATTCCTTCTCATGTGGCTCCCTCCATACTCAAACCAGCAATGGTCAGTGCAATTTTTCTTAGGCTTCCAATTTCCCATACCTCCAAGGGCTCATGGTACAAGGTGAGGCCCACTTCTGTTGCATATTTTATCCTAAGCATGGGAGTGCCACCTCATCATACAGTCACAAAGTTCTTGCACACTCAAAAAGGAGAGGGTTAAATAAGGGCGGGAACTGGTGTGGTGGTTATTCTTAGTGTTCTGTTTACCACACATGTTTCTGCCCAGGAGAGCTTAGGAAGGACTTTTTTGCTTGTTTGTTTGTTTGTTTTGTCTCGTGGAACCTGTATTTTTGCCCAAACACATATTTGAAAGGAAAGAAATCTTTCTACAGCAAGAATTAGATAGGATAGGATGTGTAGGTGATAAGGAAGTGACTGCAGAGGATACATTTTCCTCCCAAGGCTTCTTGATATACAGAAAATACTTTAAAAGCAAATTAATTTAGGTAAGAAGCATATAAAATAGTTTACTTGCTTGATTTTAAAATTAAGAACAGTGCTCATAAAATTTCATTCACTGAGTATAACCAGAAAAAGATATGGGCAATTAAAAGAGAGAAAGATTTAGTGGAGATTGAGAAGAGCAGAGAAAGTACAGAAGATAGAATCCTTTCAGAGGTCCTGATGGAGGAACGGTATCCATTAGAAAAGCAGTCCCCAATGTTTTTGGTACCAGGGGCTGGTTTCCTTGAAGGTGGTTTATTGAGAGACCCTGGGCTGGAGGAGAATGGTTGTGGGATGATTCAAGTGCATCTCCCCTTCAGATCATCAGGCATTAGATTCTTATAAGGAGCAAAAGCAACCTAGATCCCTCGAATCACAGTGTATAGTAGGGTTCCTGCTCCTATGAGCACTTATCTGACAGGAGGCAGAGCTCAGGTGGTGACCCAAATAATGAGGAGTGGCTGTAAATACAGATAAAGCTTAGCTCACTGGTCTGCCCACCTCTTATCTCCTCCTGTGTGGTCTGGTTCCTAACAGGCTATGAACTGGAACCTATCCTCTGCCCAGCACAGGAACCTTAAATAATAAGCTTGCTAACTGTTATTAAAAAAAAATCTGTTGTGATTGAAAGTGGTTTAATAAGTTTTACACATGTTGTCTGCTCAGAGAGACCCTCTTACAAATTGACACCCCACCTCTTACTTTCACATTACTCTATGTTTATAGGACCTGGAAGAATTTGAAATTAGCTGTATTATTTGCATGTTTGTTTATTCTCTGCATGTCAATAAAGCAAAGAATAGAGAATTATGACTGTAGTGTTTCTTGTGAACATTACTCTGGGATGGGAAATAGAGAGAAGACCTAGTCCCAGCTCTCTTATGAACTTGCTTTGTGATGTCTTAACTTCACTTGTGATTTCTGAGAACTAACCCCATCCCAGCATTTATAAAATGAGGGAATTTATACTATATAAATTAGATGATTTCTGATACTTCACCTCTGTGCCTTACTTTGCTTCTCATTGGAAAAATATCTACTGATAGCTACTGGATATGATCTGCCTTCTTCTATTTGGACTTACCATTTCTGAATATTGGGTGATCATGTGTTCAAAGGAAAGATGGTGCCATGGAGGGATTTGTACAAGGTTTCCTGGAGTAAATTGTTCCTCTTACCCTTGGCTTTCTCCCCATGAAAATGAAGACATAGTGTGACGACTTGCATTTCTGTTCCCCACGTCACCTTTCTTGCATTGCCTTTCCCTGTGGGAGTATTTTGTGCCCCAACTCTTTGAACTATGGCTGGCTTTGGTTCATGAAAGGTGAGTAGAAGTGATGTAGATCTTGTCCAGGAAGAAGTTTTATAAAACTGTGCATGGTTCAGAACTAAATTTTCTCCCTTAGTCACAGTAGCCAGCAACATTCCTGATAGAGACTGTTTGGTAAACCTTGTCCCTAGAGTAGAGAAAAGCATAGAGTCATAGCTGACCCACTTTGGATCTGTAACATGAGTGGAAAAAAAAAAAAAAAACCTGTGTTGTTGTAAGCCAATGAAAGTGTGGGATCATTTGTTACTGCAATATAACTGGCCCATCCTGACTGATACACATGGTCTGATCCTTTGTGTGTACCAATTCATACCATCTTGGCCATCATACTTATTCCAGATACTGCTGAGCAAACAGTTCTGCACAGGCTTCAAGTAGCATCACGTAGGTAAAGCCTCCACGGCTCCTTGGTTTGCACCTGAGCTTCCTGTTTCCTGCCCGGAAGCTCCTCTGACTTTGTCATAACTCCTGTGGGAGTAAATAGGAAGTGCAGAAAACTTAACACCCATGAGGCAGCCTGAAGACATGGGTAATGAAAGGTGATGGAGGAATGTTTCCCTCTTTGCTCTCTTCTTCTCACACTTCTGAGATGTATTTCCTAAGGCTCCTGGAAAGGTCTCCGCGTGATGGATCGATACGTCCCCCAGGGCCATCGTGCATCCTGTGTTGACTTTCTCTCCTTTGTTTCACTCTTTTCTTGCTTGTGCTCTCTGGGATTGCTTTCCCACACAAAACACCTACGTGGGAGCCACTTTCTCAGGCTCTGTTTACTGGGAGAACATGACTCATCACCAGTCAGGCTCTCATTGAGTCGAGCCAGTCTGAACGTTATCTAAATAATTCCACAGCGTAGAGGACTGTACGTGTATAGTAACTTGCAAAGCATAAACACTTTGCTACTCAGACTGGAAGTTATTGTTAGATTTGCTGATCTAAAAATAAGTCCCCGCTCCCATTTGAATGTCCCATTATTAATTCTCAGTCCCTCCCTGATGCCATAATACACAGGTCTCGTTAAGGAGGAAGATGTGATTTTTGAAATCCAGTGATTTTTGAATCGCATTTTGGCACAACTGTCATTCTACAGCATCTTGTTGCCCAGCAGCTGTGAGCCGCCAGTCCACTGACAGTGCCCTGTGGGACAGTTGTTTGGTGCCATGGGAAATACTGTTTTGCTTAGCAAGTGAATTGGCCAGATTTCCACAGTGCTTTGGCTCTGGTCCCTCTCTGCCTCCTTGTCAGTCTATTCCCTAGAAATCATGAAGTCACAGCATAATAGACCCAAAGGGTATATTAAAACCTTCCAGCTAACCTCTTAATTTCATAGGTCAAAAAACCAGACCACAGAGGTTAAGGGAAATGATCCAGTTTGTACAGTGGGAGAGAGAAGTGAAGGGGGATCTAATTTTGGATGTTAAGAAGATACCATTCTTTCTTAACATAATTAAATTCTTGATTGTGATGCTCTTAAATGAACCATGAAATTCTAGGCACTTACCATGCAAGTGTGATTTTTAACTAAGGAGTTTTTTCCCTCTACCCCCAATCTGAATGTTAAGGTGGCAGATGCATAACTAATCTTAGCTGACTCTATATTAAGAAATCAGCAAGGTGTCTTTATTTAACTTGCAGGATCTGTGAATATAGCATAGTGTTAAATAACATGATTTTGCACATTACATCCTAAAATAAAAACAATTCCTTTAAAGTGATAGTAAAATGCAGTCACGTGAAAGGTTATCTCATGTTTGGTCTCCAAGGGAATGAGAAGTACAGAAGAACAGCACTGGAGAGCGTGTCCTTAAATATGATTTGAGCATATATATTTATCTGACTGTTTTCAGAATGCTTTTTTAACTGGAGGACAAAAGTCAATATTTGGGATTGTGTTCCCTGCACGCAGAGGAAGCTCCCGTCAGCTGAGGGAGGTTCTGAAATCCTCATTATCCTAGTTTAAATTTTCAAAAAAAAGTCCAACCCAATGCGCCTCTGTGTTTTTGCTCAGGGATGCGTCGGTGACTCTGTCTTAGTTCCAGGAAACGTGGATCCTTTCTATCTTATCTCTGGAATCGTGGCTCCAGCAGAAACTGCCCAGGCTGTTCTGTGTTCTTTGCTGTTTAACGATGCCTTTGCTGCAATGGGTCGGATTCCAGAAGGAATAAACAATGAAATATTCTAAGGCCAACCGTGGTTGATCACACAGAGAGGAAACCCAGCTATTCTGTTATAGTCCTCTTTGCTGTGGGACCCTGGCCCAAACCAAAGCGTGGGGAGAGCGTTTGGTATTGTATTTAAAGTTGAGGTTCTGGGGTTTGCCTTTTACTCAGTTAAGTAATTTTTATTTTACTGTTATTGAATTTTTTCGAGAATCCAATTTTAACTTCTGAAGATTCCATTCCCCTGGGAGAGTGGCTCTCAATCCCAGAAACACCAACCCTTGAGGGATTAGTATAAGAGTTCTGGAACCTATTTGGGTCCCAACTGTTGTCAGTGAATCACTATGTAAATAGTGGGCTTTGTGCAAATATATCTGAAGGTTTTTTAAATTCGTGCTCATTTTTAAAGCAGTTCTTTTTCTTAAAGGGCAGAAAAGGAAGGAGAGCATAACAGCAGGGTTATTCTACAGGTGTGTGGGTGTGTCTGTGTCTGTGTGTCCGTCTCGGGGCCTGTGTATCTGTGTCTGTATGTGCGCCCATCTCTGTGTCTGTGTGTATCTGTATATGTGGCTCTGTGTGTGTGTCCATCTTTCTGTGTTTGTGGGGGTCTCTGTGTGTCCGTCTCTGGGCCTGTGTATCTGTGTCTGTATGTGCGCCCATCTCTATGTGTCTGTGTGTATCTGTATATGTGTCTCTGTGTGTGTGTCCATCTTTCTGTGTTTGTGGGTGTCTGTGTGTCCGTCTCTGGGCCTGTGTATCTGTGTCTGTATGTGTGCCCATCTCTGTGTCTGTGTGTATCTGTATATGTGTCTCTGTGTGTGTGTCCATCTTTCTGTGTTTGTGGGTGTCTGTGTGTCCGTCTCTGGGTCTGTGTATCT
>NW_003852437.1:2094099-2106085 GCF_000181295.1 Otolemur garnettii | reverse complement strand
TGTGTCTGTGTGTATCTGTATATGTGTCTCTGTGTGTGTGTCCATCTTTCTGTGTTTGTGGGTGTCTGTGTGTCCGTCTCTGGGTCTGTGTATCTGTGTCTGTATGTGCGCCCTTCTCTGTGTGTCTGTGTGTATCTGTATATGTGTCTCTGTGTGTGTGTCCATCTTTCTGTGTTTTGGGGTGTCTGTGTGTCCGTGTCTGGGTCTGTGTATCTGTGTCTGTATGTGCGCCCATCTCTGTGTGTCTGTGTGTATCTGTGTGTGCATGTCTCTGTGTATATGTATCTGTGTGTGTGTGTGTCCCTCTCTCTGTTTCTGTGTGTCTGTGTCTGTCTGTATGTGTCTCTGTGTGTGTCTGTATGTGTGTGAGTCCGTGCATCTCTGTGTGTGTATGTGTCCGTGTGTGTGTGCACGCACCCATCTGCACAGCATGCCCGGCGGTGGAGCAGCGGTGATGGTGGTGGAGGGAGAGTCTGCTTTTAAAACAATTAAAGAGGTCTTTATGCTTGAACAAACTGAGAACTACTACTATGGTAGTTATAGTCTATAGGGCATGCTTCACAAAGCTAAATGAAAATTTTTTAAGTTAATGGCTAAATAATGCTTAAAGCATACACATTAGTCATGATTTATTCTAACAACATTTGCGGATGACTAACCTAATAACGCTGCCGCACATCCATTATGTTTTGTTCTAAAGATATGCCCAAGTATCTGTGCCTCCTTGGGGGAGGATTTACATTACTCTGGGATTGAACTAAGACACAATTCCACGTCTTTGTATAGCACGGGTACTGGAAAAACATCCAGACGGTGATATAGGCTTCCACTGTGCCAGATACTGTTCTAAGCAGTCTTACAGACATGAGCTCATTTAATCTTCACAACAGCGCCGTGAGATGTAGGGACCACTACAGTTCCCATTTTACCAATGGAGACTAAAACAGAAAGCGGTTAGGTTAAATAATGTGCCCAGGGCCATTCAGCCAGGATGTGGGAGAGCTGGGGTTTGAATTCAGACCAGATGCTGACCAAATTTCTTGCCTAGACCTGTTTCTTCCCGGGGACCTCATGTCTGTCCTTGCAGGAGTGGATGGGATGACCCTGGAGGAATGCCTGGAGGCTGCTGGGGTGCTTTGGTCTATAGGCCCTATAAGTTTTCCACCCCCCATTTCCACCACCTCCAAACTTCTCTCTCACACACGCACATATACACGCACGGCAACCCTGGGCCCACTCTGACACAATGACATCAGGCTACCTTGCACTGCAGCTAAGACGTCCTTGGTCTGGGCTTTGCTCTCAAACCTGCTCCTAAAAATTATCATTTCCTGATAGGAGGTGGGTCTAGGTAAGGTCTCCAGCATGATAGAGCTCAGTCCTGTTTACGTGTTTGTTGCTTCAGGTAATCTGTTTGCACTTCCTCAGCGTTCATTTGGACAATGTGGGCATCCTGAGGGGTATTCAGATGACTTTGCACCTGGGGTTTCTTTACAGCAGTTAGCCAGTGGTCTAACGTGGAATCCACAGCAGAGTGTTTGTTTGCCCTCTTTTCTCCTGCCAAAATTGGAGACGATCTGGAGGCCTGAAAAAGAGCACAGACCCCCTGGAGGGCCCTTACCTCTAGCTGCCACGGGACATGCAAATATGCCTTGGATGGAATTGCTAGCCAGAATGATGGCGGTTGTCTTGCTTCCCGGCCCATTCTGATTTTTGGCAGGTGAAGTCCAGGCCCAGTGGAGACTGTGCTTCAGTGTTTGGGGAACTGAGCCTGGACGCCTAGAGACCACGAGTTATTTTGATGTGGCAGGCTGGCTGTGCTCAGAGCTGCCGAATGGCTTCAAAAGCTCTTGTTACTGTCAAGGCTGGCAAACACAGTCCCTTAGAGAAGCATTTTTTCCTAGGCAGACCCGCTATCTTTGTAATCTTTCTCACAAGACAGCAGAGAAAGGTCATCTCACCTTCACAGGAGGAAAGTTCCAGACTTTCTAGTGCCTTGGGGCTGAGCTAGATGGGAGGCAGAAGGGAGTGATTGTTAGGAAGGAGTGATCATTTACAAGGGAAGAATTATATTTCAGACTGGTGACTTGGTCTCACCGTCATTGGTGCTGATTTTGTCACATCTATCTTTATTCTTATATCTAGAAGTGGTATAGGGCAGTGGTTTTCAAAATGTGGTCTGCAGACTCCTGGGAGTCCCTCAGACCCTCTCAGGGGGCCTGCAAGGTGGTAGTTGCTCCGTAATGACCCCATGACGTTATTTGTCTTTTTCTCGGTGAAGGCATGGTACTACTGGGGGATCCAAGTGCTAGCATGTTAATGCAAATCTGGATTAGCACTTACTGGATTCTTCACCTGCACACCTGCCAAAACGAACAAGCAACTATTTTCCCCTAAAAAGCGGGATGAAGCAGTAGAAATCAACAAGTTTATTAAATCTCAACCTTTGTGTATTTTCTTGGAATGTTCTGTGTGGGGAAACATTGACTCACAAAGCCCTTCTATTGCCAATGCGTGCGTGAAGCTCGTCTCCTTATAAACCACTCAGTCCCGTTTGCCTGGCCGGCTGAACTGGCTGCTTTTTTGTGTCACATCATTTTCACTTGGAAGAGCAACTGAGGGAAAACCAGGGTCATTTAGATTTGGATATTTGGCAGATTTCTTGAAAATAATTAAAGTGATCCTAACATTTCAAGAAAAACAGTCAACAGTATTTGTTGTTAATGATAAAATTTGAATGTTCAAATGAGCATAAGAATTTTAGAAAAGTTATGTCTGCCACAACAGGTGTGACCATTTCTTAGCACCTGAAGATCTTTTTGGTCAGGCTGCTTTGGGTGGAAATATAACAAATATGACTTTTGGATTTTGGATAATAATATATGTCAACATTTGGAAGAGCTGCATAACTCAGGGACTGAATATTTTCCCTGTGACCAATACTTGATGGTATAACATCATTATGGGGAAAAAAATTATTGGAAGTAGAAGAGGGGGCCATGCACGGTGGCTCATGCCTATAATCCTAGCATCTGGGAGGCTGAGACAGGTAGCCTGAGCTCACGGGTTTGAGACCAGCCTGAGCCAGAGCAAGATACCATTGTGGTGGGCACCTGTAGTCCCTGCTACTGGGGAGGCTGAGGCAAGAGAATTGCTCGAGCCCAAGAGTCTGAGGTTGCTGTGAGCTACAACACCACGATGCTTTACCAGGGGCGATGTAGTGAGACTTTGTCTCCAAAAAATAAAAATAAATTAAAAAAATTAGAAAGTAGAAGAGCTGTGGTGGCTCACACCTGTAATCTTAGCACTCTGGGAGGCCAAGGCAGGTGGATTACCTGAGCTCAGGAGTTTGAGACCTGCGTTTGCAGGAGAGTCCCTGTCTTTACTAAAAATAGAAAAACTAGGGAGGTGTGGTAGCAGATGCCTATAGTTCCAGCTGCTTGGGAGGCTGAGGCAAGAGGATCTCTTGAGCTTAAGAGTTTGAAGTTGTTGTGAGCTAGAATGAGATGCCCTGGCACTCTACTCAGGGTGATAGAGTAAAACTTGTCTCAGAAAAAAAAAGTGGAAACAAAAAAAGAAGCTGGATCAGTGATTTCAACACAGTACACAGAACAAAAAGTTCATTAATATAGTTACAGATTTCACATTGCAACTGAATTTTTAAGAAACCACCTGTTGTCGAGTTTCGGCATGTGTCAAAGCATATATTTACAATTTTTATTTGAAAAGGCTATTCAGATACTCATCCATTTTTCAATGGCACGTATGTATGAGGTCAGATTTTCTTTATGTGCTTCAGCTAAAAATCATATTGCCACAGACTGAATGTAGAGGAGATGTGAGCATTAAGTAGGCTGTCATGCCAGGGAAAGAGACATACAAAAATGTAGAACAATGAAACTCCTTAATTTATAATTAATAAACATATAGTTTTCTTAAAATGTCGTGTATGTTAATACATGGTGTTCTTTTTAAATGAATCAAATATATATATATACACACTTTAAATATTTATCCATTATAATTTCAAATAGTGTAAGTATCTCATATAAACAGAGCTCTTCCTCAGTATTTTTTGAGAATGCAAATGGCTTCCAGAACCAAAATGTTGGAGAAT
Organism: Otolemur garnettii; assembly: GCF_000181295.1. NCBI lineage: Eukaryota > Metazoa > Chordata > Mammalia > Primates > Galagidae > Otolemur > Otolemur garnettii. Next base: position 2,101,968 of record NW_003852437.1, on the reverse strand, counting down.
TGCTGGTGTAGACTGTTGTAGTATTTCCCACCTGGTTCTGAGCTGTCAGCAAATTCAAATAGGTTTTCCAGGTTGAAAATAGTGACTATTTCATTGTGTATCTTTCAATATATCAATGACAATCACTTCAGTGTTTTCCCCTTTAAAATGAAAACCTCATAGAGCTCAAATATGCTTATATCACACATTAAAATCTCCATTCTTTAGAAATACAAGATGTTTCAAAGGTTGCCCATGAAGTTGCTATACATAAGAAAAACGGGAAATTGGGGTGGCGGCCGTTATGAAATGACTATAGGTTCCCAACCAAAAAATCATTGCCAAGTGCAGAGGTAGTTTTGAAAAAGTGGGCTTTGCTATTGGACAGAACTGCTCTGCCACTGATAAGCGGTTTGACCCTGGCAGGTGCTTCATAATTGAAAGTACTCAGATTCTTCATTTATGGAGTTGGGACCAGCGTTGCCATCACTTTGGCTTGTGGTAGGAAGTGAAGGCAATTGGGTGAAAGTCTGCAGCCCCAGCACAGCACCTGGCACAGAGGCGGTTCACAGTAAATACTGAGCGGTTGTTTGCTACTGTGCCGGGACGGTCGGACAGTGATAATCATAATATGCACTATAAGCACACTGTTAATGGCAGTTATGTTGGTGATGATCAGAGTAATAGCAGATTGATGTTAATGGTGATTTCAAAGACCATTAGTTTGTAATAATAGATGATTTTATGGTGAGTAAGTGGATGAGGGAGAGAGAGAGAACCTCGGTGAGCAGGCCGGACCAGGAGGTGGGTGAAAGGAAGATGTCATGGAAGTGTTTCACCCCCAAACCCGCCAACCGTGTGTTGCAGAGCTGCGCTGGAGGACAAACACCGGTGTTCAGCGCACTCTGGATTTATGGTCGTCTCTGTTCTGGGTTTGTGTCGCCCAGAACAGGCATTGATATGCCTGGGTCTTGATCACATTTTGGGTGGTACACAGTAGCACTTAGAGTGACTACAGAGAGAAACTGTAAAGGTCTCAATCAAGGTCTCTTCCTGCCACTTGCAGCTGTCACACAGATTTCTGATTAGTTCTCTTGGTGGCTGTTTTAGATTTTACCCCCTTCTGCATAAAACCTTGGCCTTGCCCTCTCCCGGCCTCTGTGTGTGTCATGACTGAGAAACAGTAGTTCATTGCTCCCAGTCCCTGCCTCTCACCTTCACCTCCAAATGTGCTGGCCTGTTTACCCACCTGGTCTTCCTTCCATCCACTGTTGGTGAGGAATTACCCCGCTGCCCTCTAAGACTAATCCCGAGTGTCTCCTTTTAACTCAAGTAATAATTATGGTCCATAATTACCCCTTCGTTTTTTACATTTAGTCTCTCTCTGTGGAATCCTCCTACTCAGTCTGTAAATATGCCCAAGCTCCCTCTTGGGTCTTAAAGTCCCTGACCATTTTATCTCCCTAACTGTATTATTAGACTTCTTGAAAGAGTGGTGACCAGGCACTACTTCTTGTTATGACCAGTTGATAATCATAAAATCATTGAAAGTACAGTACAAACTCGTCTGCGCAGTTCAGTTCCGGAATTGAGATAAGGCACGGGTCTGACTCCATACAGCAGGGAGGTCCTGGCCTGTGACCCGGCACCTCCTGGGGCTCTGGTTACCACGTGCAGACCACGCTGTGTGGGAAGCTGGCACAAGCCAGACAGTCAGTGGTGAGGACAACAGAGTGCTTTTAAGAAAGTTGGGGAATTTGCATAGCTATTCAGTTGGGAAAATTATAAAATCGGTTAAGGCCCTGAGGATGGCATAAACAAAGAGGCTTTTGTTTTTTAGCTTTTGAATTTGTTCCTGAGACTTTTCTGAAGAATAAGTGGGTAGGAAAATTTCCAAGCCAGCCGCTGCTGTCTGCTTTCCAGTCCCTTGAAAAGCTGCAGAGAAGTCCTGAGAGAAGATTGGAACCCATGTGGGGCTGGAGCGTGCTGTTTATGATAATCCACTTAATGTGTTCCAGAAACTAGAAAGACACACTGGCGCTTACCAAGGACATACCATGATCAAGACAGATAGGATACTCTAGCAGAACAGTTTAGAATTGGACACCGTTTGGATATTTGTTTCTAAAGTCAAAAACAGAAAATACAGAGGGTGCCAAAAAAATGGATACGAAGGAAAGAACTCTTATAATCACAATACTCCGTGTATAACAGACAAATACAAGTCACGTTGAGCACATCTTATAATTGCAGAAGTAAAACGTGACTCAAGTATTACAAACTTAATACAGTTTTTTCCCTTCTTAAAATCTGTAAGCTTTTTCTTTTTTGGCACCCTCTGTGTATGTGGCTCATGTAGATCATTCTGGAGTCAGGCAGACATTTTTCTAGTCTATAGAATGCTGAGAAATCTACCCTAAAAGATTCCCCTGTGGACACAGGCCATTTTGGGACATGGGTATGTGACAACTATTTGTATAGTAAAACATTGCATCCTCCAGCTCAGTGGGGTCTGGGAGCCAGCCTGAGCCTTCCCCGGTGCAGAAACCTGGGAGGAGACCCCGCAGAGGAAAGATGACCAGTAAGACCCAGATGGGCTTGGTAAGCACATACTGATCTTTTCTCTTCTTTTTTTCTGTAATGTATAGACAAAGGAAAATAGATCTCTGACTTTCTAGATTAAAATTTTCCAATGGAAGTTGGTTTAATGAGAAAATTTTGTAATAATTATAGTAGGAATGATTCCGTTGACCAGCCCCAGTAGTGGGTGATATTGATAAAATATTATCAGTATAATATTCCTGTAGGAGATACCAAAAAAAAAAAAGCATAAAATGTGGGATTTTTGCCCTTGGAGAAGTTTATCATTATCATGAGATTGTATTTAATTCCCCCCTTTCCAAGCAAATTGCCACCTTTCTTAGTCCCATACTCATAGGGTAGTATGGCTTCATGTTGAAAAACTTGTCATGAGGCAAAATAAATAAATAAAAATAAATAAAAATATAAAAAATAAAAATAAAAATCTTGTATTGTGTCACCAACAGCTCAGAAGTTCAGCTTCCTGCCCCTTGCACCATCTGGGAAGACAGAGGCAGCATTTGTAGAGTCATCCTTATTTGTTTCTGTTCAACAGTTGTTCTCAAAATTGTATGGAAATTGCGCAGACTAACAGTGTACTATGTATAGTTGCCCATTGTATTTTATATTTTATTCCAGCAACCAAATATGGACGATTTGTGTCAATTGGTTCTACATCCGCAATTGAGCCACATCCTCTAGATTAATATGACAATAGAGAAGTAACTTCTAAAGGGCTCAGGCTGCATATCCCTCTGATTGCCTTTAATTAGGGGAAAATCACAAGCTAAGAAAAGTAACAGACTTGAAGTCAGTTAAAAATCAGAGTAATCAACTGAGGGGAAAAAATGTAATCTCATGAATCTTAATCATTAACCACAGGATAATAGCTTCTTTATTTATTGAATAACTTTTCTGCCCCTGCCACCCTGTTTCTGAAATTAGAATTCTATCATTGATAGGAAATTTGGTGTAGGATGGCCAAACTTCTGTGAAATGAGAGGCTCCCCCAACTACATAAAATCGTAGAACAAACGAAACTGGGAAAGTCATAGTTCAGCCCGAGAATTGGTGTGGTGGCCCTAATGTAAGATCTCCCTGAGTGAGAGCACCCTCAGAGTCAGGTAGGGGAGTCAGCCCACCTGAGATGTTGTCCTTTTCACAATTATCTCCCTAGAAATATGCACAGTATGGATACACAGACGGCAAGTATTAGTACTATTTTGAATGAACCCTTTCTTTAAAAGTAGCAGAACTTCAGGAGTATTAAGAATCAAACTATAACTTGGTACTTATTTTTTTAGAGGCTGGCTTTTATGAATTTTGAGTAAGGACCAGATCTGAGGCAGTGTCTTTTGCAATTTTTAAATCAACCTTGTACTATAGACAACCAAGTTCACATGAGTAAGTGTAGAGTGAATAAATAGCTTTTTCTTTTTTCTTTGTAGGAATGTGCCAGATAATTTGGGGGGAAATAAAATGTGAGAAATGTCTGGAGCAGGAGTGGCTCAGAAATGCACGTTTCTTAGGAGAGTTATTTTTAGCAGTTACTCCTCCAAGCATGTCAGAATTTAAAAACTCTGTTCATTTCTATTCCACTGGAAGACTGGGATTGACCAGGACCAGGCTCTGGGTTATCACAGTGGGATCAGCTGCCAGGGCAGGAGGAAGCGGTGGGAACGGGGAAACCACGGACGGGGCCTCTGGTTGTGAGGCCACATGTGCCGGGCTAATTACTGCTCTCTGAGTCTGCTCTCACATCTTGGAACTCTCCATGACCCAACTGTGGAAATCCTGTTTGTCTGCCTCCCAGCCTAAAGAATGAAAAACAGCAATTGCAAGGCTGGGCTTGCTTAATAATGTGGTTTGTTTTTGTGGAACCAAAGGCATGAGAGGTCACAGAGGCTGTTAGCTTGACACTAGGTTTGTGAGATGACATCATAGTACACATCTTCAGATGAGCTGAACAGGGGGGTGTGTACGCTTGGCAGATGAGAACCTGTCCAAAGGCATTTGCTTCATTTTCCTGTGTTCCTGGAGGAGAGTGACCTTTGGAGATAGGTGGGTGGGACCATGTTCCTGTGTCAGGAAGAACTTTCTCCTACGTGGGGCAGATGGAAGGGTCTTTTGTTTGAATGAGCGTGTCCTCGACATGTAACTGGCCCCCTTTTGGGCCTTTTTCTTTTCCTAGCAGTAGCCTTCCTGCCATCTAAGTGATGCCCAACACTACAGCCTAAAGCTCTTTGGGGATTTTTTTTTCTGATATAAATAGCTGATTATCTTGCATTCTATAATAAACGTAATTTTTGTGTTAATGCCTTTCATGAATTCACTTATTAGAGTGTTAAAAACCAATTTTACCTTGTTAATAGTAAGGCAGCTTCCTCTTCCTATAGAACTTCCCTCACTCTCCTTTACCCCCCTCAAAAAAAGAAACCCCAATTATTAAGAGTTTGTCCAGATAAATTGAACATTACTTTTTCAACGTTTAGAATAGAAGATGCTATTTCATGGAGGCATTGGGCAGGATATGGGTTTATTGGGGTGACTATTTGAATATATTAATTAATAGCATGATATTATTAATAGCAAAGAAAAGGGAAGGCTGAAAATAGCTTGATTCTCTGGAGAAAGAAACTTGATGAGCCCGGATTACAATACTTTCCATCCATGGAGCTGCGATTGCCTGATGGTGCCACCCAAACTCATTAATAATGACATATTAGCTAACATATTGCCACCAGCAGGTGGCTATTTGCACAGGGGTGAAAATGGCATGTGCTGAAACAAATTGCTGTACCCTAGAGAAACGTGCAGCGTTGTTTTTTTAAAGAGTCTTAATGATGTCTGCGATGTGATTTTTATTTTTTTGGCACTTATACAACTTTGAGGGATAAAACTGAGTGGATATTGAAGAGACAGAGGCAAAAAAAAAAAAAAAAAAAAAGAACAACATTGATTCAACTTTTTCCAAAAGCTTTTCCAATTAAAAAGAAAAAAATACCAAACAGTTGAATCCCAACAGCACAAAAATCACTAGAAAGACTCAGGTATTCGCCTTCTTTCTTTTCACTCTCCCTTTCTCCCTCTCCTTTGTCCATTCTGGATCTGCAAGGCATCCTCAGGGCACAGCAGAGCCGTGACAGATGGGCGGTCAGCTTCTGAGTGAGCACTGCCACGCTGAAGGGGTTAAAACTGTCAACACCCATCAGAGCTTAGAGATAATTAGCGTCAAATAAGGCAGAGAGCCAGAGCCTCCATGCTGATGACCACACAACCATGAACTCTTTGTAAGAATTCCTCCTTAACCTCTTCCAAGTTCATGTCCATCTGTGCTTTGTCAATACCTGTGTGGAAAGGTACTGTTTATGCTCACACACGATAATGCTGTAGAATGTTTGGGAATCTTTTTTACTTTGGAAATTAGCATTTTAAATGAGCACTTGCAGGTATAAGTTGAATAGATACATTTGCTTCCAGCATGACAGGGGCCTGGTAGCCTTGTTAGTGACATGGTGTGTGGATGGCTCCTCTACTACCAAGGTCCCTGGAATGAAGTATGGAGTAATGTGATTGAGGAATGCCAAGGATTACAGGGTATAATTTTATTTAATCCTTTCTTCACACATTTCTTACATGGACCATAAAAGGAAAAGGAAGTAGACCATTTTGGACAAAATATAGGCATAACAAGAATAAAATACCTTCTTAATGTATTAACTTGAAAGAGATAATGAACAAAACTTTTTTTTTTTTTTGAAGTAAATTCATTTCAGGCTAACGTGAGGGCACAAACAACCAGGTCAAAACATTTGATTGTGTTAGGTAGAGTCCCTCTTGTGGTCATGTCCCACACACAGAAGGTGTGCCCAACATCCCCACCCTGCACCCATTCGTTGCGAGCACCCCCAAACAGAGACCCTTAAACTGTTTTTCAAAAGTCCATTTGGTAACTAGAAAGGGACAAATATGACGTAAAAATAGGAGAAATAGCAGCAGGAATCCGTGATGGAATAGGGGAAGAATGGGCAAAGGAGAACTTCAATAACCCAGATATGTTCAAATCCACAGGTCCCCATGGCTGGCATCCTAGAGTACTTAATGAATTGGCCGAAGTCATCACAGAACCGCTAGATATCATTTTTGAGAAGTCGTGGAGGACTGGTGAGGTGCCTGAAGACTGGAAAAGGGCATATTTAGAACCTTCTTTCAAAAAGGGAGATGGATGATGACCCTGGAAATACTCATCAGCTTAACTTTTTGCTTGGACACATTCTGGAATAATCAACTTAGTAAACTGGGTAACTAATAATAGCTAGAACTAAGGCAGTGGAGTATCACACAGAAAGAAGTCCCGAGTTCATTTTTAAGAAGACACACCATGATGAGATTCAGTCTTATGCCTGCCTTGGGATTCTCCCCTCCATTCTTCATGAAAACAGATGCCGTTGGCTAAGGCATTTGAGTAACAACTTATTTTAGGTATAACATAACAAAGAAGTAGGTTCCTGGCATTACCTAGTAATTACATGATTTCTAAGTGAGCTTTTAACTTGCGCATAGTAGCTTTAATTTTCTATTTTAGCATACATTTTATTTCACGTCTTCTAGGACCATGGTTTCATAAGATGAGGTATTTTATGTACTTTGATATAAATCGTTTGGTGCAGGATTTCTCCTTTTAAGGTGTTTTAAGTAGTGATTTCACGTGTAGGTATAATCATAAAGCTGAGGAACATAACCAAGGGAAGACAGTTTCTTCTAACTTTTCTTTTTAAACTTAATCTGGTTGAGGGTTAATGTTAGGACTGACACGAAGGTTGCCCTGGTAAGGACTGAGCAAGAGCAACTGTTTACTTCCCAGCTCGTTTTCCTCACGCCGTGGAGACTGCGTTGGCCGCAGCCTGCAGCCCCTCCTGGGTTGTGGCGCCCCATCTTCCTGCAGTGCCTCATCTTCCCTCCTCCCCTCCCCAGGCTTTGGACTGTTCAGGCCTGTGGGGGATGGGGGAAAGAGATGGGCAGTGGCAGCAGGTGGGAGGGGTCTATGTAGCTATAGCCGGAAAGGTTGATTGAGGTAGGGGGAGGACACTTAGATGAGTCTGGAGTTATTCCAGCTCTTACTGTGCTTGCATTTGAATGTCGATAGTTTTATTTTCTGCTTAGAAAGTGCAACCATGTTGATGGGGCCCAAAACGTAGGCGCCTATAGTCCTAGATACTTGGGAGGCTGAGGCAAGAGAATCGCTTAAGCCCAAGAGTTGGAGGTTGCTGTGAGCTGTGATGCCCTGGCAACTCCACCAAGGGCAACATA